>NC_051390.1:12909108-12941192 GCF_015228065.2 Penaeus monodon | reverse complement strand
GGGAAAAAAAAAATTTTTTTAAAACAAAAAAAAAACCTAAATTGAAATTCGGGGGGGCACCCCCCCCGAAAAAAAAAAAAACCCGGGGAAAACCTCCTGGACCGATGATGGCTAAAGTCAAGCTTTTTGTAGGGAACCCAGAGCCTTAACATCGCACTGAGTGGAAAGATTGCAACATTCTCCCCAAGGGGACTATGTATTTGTCTCCCCCATTACACTGAAAAATGTATTGGGGGGGGATTGTGAATAGAAAATCTTATTATTTTTTCCTTGGGGAGGCAAATTTTTCCCAAAATAAATTTAATTATGCATAATTTTTATGCAATAATTTTTAATGTTGGAGCTTTAATTTATGTTTTGGTTTTTAATTTTTTTTATTGTCATTTGTAAATATTTTTGATAGATTTTTTAAGCTTTAAATATTTAATATTTTCTATTTAAAAAAAGGTTTTTCGCCGCAAAGGGCCTTAGCTTTTGAGCGGCAGACATTTTTAAAATAATAAATCAATAAATCAATCCAAAGGGGAAGTCTGGTTGAGTAGAGAAGAAGAATAGATTCCGGGGGACCAGATTTGAGGTGGTGTAAAGAGGATGTGGCAGGAAAAAATAAGGGGAAAAAATTGTTTTTTGGTGCGACGGGAGGGGCCTGAAAAAAGTGGTAGAGACTGATATCTGGATTTAGACGGGAAAAAGGAATTTGACTGAGAAGATAGGAAAAGGATAGGAGGGCCCTGGAGGGATGGAGACTTTTTTGAGAGATGGGGGGAAACATGGGGAAAGGAAATTGGGGAATAGGTAGAAAGACAAACTTTGTTGGTGTGTCTTGGGGGCCCTTATTTGAGTGGGCTCAGTTTGAATCTAAAACTTCACCTAAATTTGAGTTTGTAGACAGGGGAAACTCTGAAAATACATTTGGGGGGCCCCCACAAATTTGGGTGTGTATCTGAGCAGGGGGAATTTTTAGTGGTCCCCTGACCAGATTGGGGCAATAGAGGGCATAGGTTTTGGAGCGACAGTGTTTGGGTGGATGGCCCCAAAATCCCAACTTTCGCTTAAGGGGGGGGAGGTCGATATGGTCAGACAGGCAGGCACTCCCCAATAAACTTTTATGAGGGATGTCTATGGAAGATAATCTTGGCAAATTTTTGGTGTAGGCGTTATTGGCCCCTGGGAAAAATAGTGTAGCCGGCCCACTGCTCATAGTCACAAGGCATGAAGCAGTCGTTTTCAGTCTGGTCAACTGAATATCTGTTTTAGAGACGGAAAAAAATTCTGTACAAGTATTAAAAAGAAGTGAGGTTGGGCAAGAATAGGTTTTGCCTTTAGGTCTCAAAGGGAGATAGTGCACGAGCTCGAATTCAGTTTTAACTGTACTGGTGTGAACGTTGGAACGAATGTGAAAGGAATCTTTGGGCCCACCTGTTTTTGGAGACTTGTTGGGAAAAGAAGGGATTGTTTTTAGTACAGGGTGTAGGGGAATCACAAAAAATTTTTCCACTTGACAAAAAGGGTTTTTAGAGGGGGAAATAGAAGGACGGGGGGGAGGAAGAGGGGGGGTATGGAAGAGGTAGTACGTTAGGAGGAGGGCAAAAAGGATGAAGAGTATTAAAAAGGGGGTGAGGTTAACAAAAAGGAAGACTTTTACAGTAGAAAATAGAGTGGAGGATGTTGGGAGAGAGGAAGGGGTTTATTCTGAAGGTTAAAGGAATAAAACCTGGGGGGGATGTTTCCCGAAGGGATTGGGTTAAAACCCAAAAAAGGTTTGGGATTTTTGGGTTATCAGTTCGGGGTGGTCAAAGGAGAGGCAGGGGTGGGGAAAACCCAAATAAAAATAAAATTTTTCGGGGCCCTATTTGGATGAAGGGGCCAGCTTTAATGGCCATAATAGGGGTAGAAAATTTTATTTTTGGCCATGGGGGGCCCTAAAACAAATGGGGAGACTCACGTCCCCATAAAGGGTAAGGGTAGAAAATTAAACCAAAAGGAATCCCTTTGCCCATGGTTTTCCCAAGCCTTTTCATGACGGGACACAAAAGCCCGCCTTTCATTAGGCTCTCACACCTTAAGATTGGAAAAAAAAGGGGAGGGGGTAAAAGAGAAGAAAAAAAAAAGGAGAGAAAAGGGAAAAGATCATGAAAAACTAGTTGAGGAAAGGGGCTGAGGTCCATACTCTAAATTGGACCCCAGTTTTTGGGGTCTCCTGGCCCCCCCCCCACACGACGAAAACGAGCGGTAAAAAGGGGGGGCTGTTGGGAAAAAAGTGGGGGTTTCCCTGGAGGATGCTCGCCGGGGGGGGGTTTTTTGGGGGAAGAAAAGTGCAGTGGGGGGGGTTGGTTGTTTGGGTTTAGGTGCCAACAGGTATGGCTGGGCACTGAAGGTGAAGTTGGAGATCAACAGGGGAGCTGGTAGGCTAAGGACTGGGCAGTTCTTGTGTTGTTGCTGCTGTTGTCATGGTCGTCTGGAGGATCGAGGAATGCTGATCTTGGTCCCGGCTTAAGTACATGTGCGTTTTGTAAGCATGCAAGGAATGAGGAGAGCCAGCTGTCCCATGGGCGAGGACATAGCTTTGACCCAACTTGGGAACCTATGCTGAACTTCAGGTTGCAGGATTGATTGATTATTCAAAATTATTTGCCGCGTTAACAGCTAAGGTCATTAGCGGCGAATACCTTGTTAAATAGAAATATTAAAATATTTAAAACTTTAAAAATCTATCATAAATATTTTACAAATAACAATAAACAAATAAAAAAAATCAAAGCAAAAATATTATGCTTTAAGTATATAAAATATTGCATAAACATTATCAAAATTTAAAATTTTATTGAAAATTTTAGTCTCCCTAAGGAAACTAATAAGACCCTCTATGTCAAAATTTCCTCCCCAATACATTTTTCAGTGTATATGGGGGAGACAAGTACATACGTTTTGGTCTGAGAATGTTGCACATCTTTCCACTACATGTGCGATCGTTAATGGCTCTTGGCATCCTTCACAAAGTGCTTGACTTTTAGCCATCATCGGCCCATGAGTCAGTCTTGTGTGCCCGATTCTTAGTCTTGTTAATGCAACTTCCACTTTTCGGTTAGGGTGGATGCTAGTCGCCCAACTGCCAAGGTCATCTCTAATCTCTCGCAGTTTGTTTCTGGAGGTATGCCTCCATTGTTCCTTCCATTTATTGCGAAGACAACTCCTGATGCTGGGTTTCAGGTCGGTGTGTGGGAGAGGAAAACGAGCATCACAAGGCTGAGCAGCAGCTGCCTTGGCCTTCTGATCAGCTCGTTCATTCCCACTGATACCAACATGTGCTGGCACCCAACACAGAGTTATCTTTTTGCGTGTTGACACCAGTGCAAGCCAATCTTGAACCTCCCTTACTACTGGATGTGATGAGTTTAACTCTTGATTGCTTGCAAAGCACTACGAGAGTCACAAAAAATCAATAGAATGGTTGGTAAGATCTCTAGTCATCTTAACTGCTGCAAGGATGGCATGTAACTCTGCAGTAAAGATCGAGGCTGCTAGAGAAAGACTGCCAGATGCAGTCTTCCTTCTGCTCACTGCTGCAAAGCCCATTTTCAGATTTCGCACCATCTGTATATATTGCCTCTGATCCTTTGGGTACTTAGAAATATGCTGAAGAAATCTCTCTCTGACTTCTGCTTCAGATCTCCCCCCTTTCCCAATTCCGACCAAATCCAGCTCGACTTGATTATCCAAGGGGGGAATTGGGGAATTCCAACAGCCAAAACCCTTAGTGAGACTCAAATTAAGATCTTCCACAAGATTCCTCATTCTCCTACCATAGGATCGGCTACCCTCAGGGGGTTGAAAACCAATCTGGATGTAGGAGATCCCGGAACCCTTTTGTAGCCCTCGTTAGAAAATCAGGTTCATGTAGTCCAGGTGTAATGAAAGAGGTGGTTCTCCACTCTCAGCATACAGGATTCCCAGGTGAAGACCTGAAACCCCCAGTACAGATTCTGAGAGCTTCATTATGAACTGAGTCCAACATCCGTAGAAAAGTGGGAGTTGCAGAAGAATACCCTCACAGTCATAATCAAGCTTACTACGAATAAGCGCTCGGTAAAGCCGTAGAAGCGTTGTGGGGTTTCTGCCCCCCAAGATAAATTGAAAGAACCCGCAAAATACTAAGCGTTTTGTAGCCTTCACTTTTAACTGTTTGATGTGAGGCACCCATGTAAGTCTTGAGTCAAAAATTAGACCCAAGTACTTCACCTCTTGGACAAATTGCAGTGGGTTTGCTCCTAAATACAGGGAAGGGTGGAATTTTCCTCGTTTGTGGAAATGTATAGCCATGGTCTTGCTTTGAGAAAATTTGAACCCATGATATGTTGCCCACTGTACAACCTGATTTATTGCAGCCTGCATGTGTCCTTGCACATCCGTAAGCTTCCTCCTGAGCAGTACGTGTAAAGCCCATCCACATACAGATTCATGAGACAGAACTTGGAACAACCTTTACAATTTCATTTATAGAAAATGGCAAACAGGGTCACACTCAGACCACTCCTTGTGGGACCCCTTCCAGCTGGTCTTCCAGGTTAGAGAAACTGTTTCCCCCCCAAACTCTAAATTTCCTGTTAGCAAGGAAGCTTTGTATGAGGTAGGTAATGCTCCTCTTAACCAATGTCATACAGCTTCATGAGTATGCCATGCTTCCAAGTTGTATCGTAAGACTTTTCAAGGTCAAAGAAGACTGCTAACATGTGACGTCGCTGTGCGAAGGAATTCTGTATAGCAGTTTCCATCCTCACAAGTGCATCTGTGGCCCGATCGAAATTTTTTTTAAAGCCATATTGATGAGGGGGTCAACATGTTTTCTTTTTCTAGCAGCCATGTCAACCTGAAGTTTACCTTTTTCTCCATCAGCTTGCAGATGCAGCTGGTGAGAGAAATTTGGTCTGAATTTCCTGGTGCGGAAGCATCTTTTCCAGGTTTAGGAACAGGATGATTATAGCCTCTTCCATGTGGATGGCACTGTGTTCTCCTTATGGATCCTGTTGAATAGACCCAACAGGAATTTCTGGGAGCTCTCCAGTAAGGTGAGATATCATTTGATATGGAATATCGCCCACTTCCTGGGGCAGTCTTACGGCAGAGCTGTAAAGCAGAGTCCATCCCCTTTGCGCAAAAAATGGCAAATTGTATGGAAGTTCTGCTGCAGTCCTACTGAAGAAACACTGGGTGTTGTTCCTGTTCAGCACGAAGAGTGGAGAATCGAGCAGTGTAAGATGCTCCTGAGGAGATCTCTGCCATGGATTTAGCTAGCTCATTAGCAATATCTTTTTTGTCTGTGATGATTATGCCATCTATCTTCAGAGCAGGTTGTGATATGGATGTGCTCTTTCCAGCAATCTTACGCACCTTGTCCCATACCCATGCTAAGGGGGTCCCAGAGTTAATCGAGGAGACATACTGTCTCCACGACGTCCGTCTAGCCTCCTTTAGCACGCGCCTGGCCTTGGCACGGGTCTTTTTATAATTGATCAAGGTTATAATGCTGGGGCGTCGTTTCAACTACCTTTAAAGGAGTTTTCCTTGCTCTGACAGCTTGTTGGCATTCATCAGACCACCATGGTACTGGAGGTCGACGGTACTGTCCGCTACTTTTGGGAATGGATGCTTCTGCTGCAAGATGAATTCGTGATGTGAAGTGATTAACAGCATCTTGAACACACTGGAAATCATTCACAGATCCTTGCAATACTGCAGTTGATCTAAAAAGATTCCAGTCTGCATGTTCAAGTCGCCATCTCTGCACTCCATTTGCTGGAATACCATTCACCTCCTCCAAAATATTTGGGAAAAAGGTCGCTTCCATGTAAGTCTTCCATGACCTGCCAAGTGAAGTTCAACTGTGAATCAGGTGAGCCTATTGATAGGTCTATATTGGAGAATGTCCCAGTTTTTAACTTTTGGAAATGTGTGGGAGTGTCACTGTTCAGTAAAACTGCATCTACTCTTAAGAAAAAAGGACTCTAAGGCCTTCCTCGAGGGTTGCACCAAAGTGTCTCCCCAGAGGTGACGCCGACCATTGAAATCTCCCAAGAGTAGAAATGGATGTGGCAAAATGCCCAAGTACATCTTCCAAATCATCTATGTTCAATTATGTGGAGGAAGGAGATGGATGCAAAAAGTGTAAGGTCGTGTCAAGCCTATTCTCACAGCCTTCACCTGTAGTGTTGTCTGCAGGTGGATGGCCTGGAAGGGAATATCTTGACGTACCCATTACTGCTACTCCTCCCATGAGGTCCATTTTCAAAGGTCCCATAATGGGCTTGAATTTGGAATCCTCTCAGGGAAATCGGATGATTTTTTCCCCCGGTCATAATCTCTTGTGGACCATATACAAAAATGGGTTATATGAAGCTATCAGATATTGCAGTTCTTCCCATTTTGCATGAATTCCCTGACAGTTCCATTGGATTAGGGTATCCAGTTCTTTATATTATTTCTTCATAAGGTGTTTGGCAGCACCTGTGGTCAAGGTTTGCCTCACACCTTTAGGCTGTCCCTTTCCATGATCCTGGGAGTACCTTTTTTTAATGGTTGTTTTACCTGTGGAACTAGTTTCCACAGGTTTCCCTTGAACAGGTTCAGGATTTCTTTTCCCGGGCAAAGGGTGTGCCTGAGTCTTAGTCTTTACTTCAGAGGCATTCTGCCTAGCAGGAGAGGCCCCTGTGGATGTTTGGGGGCAGCTGGAGCTGTCACCGTTGAGGCCTCTGGAGCCTTAAATGTTGGCTCCAAAGACCTCACTTTGGGAGGAGTAGTCTCCTCAATAGACCCCTCACTCCTACTCCGTTTCTGGTGGAACAACTCACCAGAGGCAGTGTCAGCAATTTCCGACTGAGGGTTAAAGAAAGTGGCAGAGTGTGTGTTGTAAGAAGCATTGGAGGGCAAGGGTTGGTGGGAAGGAGGATGGGCTAGAACCGAAGCAAAGGACTTACCTGGCTGTGCAAATAGCAAAACGGGCACGTCGCTTTGCCCCTGGAAAAAAAACTTCCCTTCTCCTTATTACCAATACTTCCTTTTCAAATTTGTACCTTTTACACTGCTTTGAAGAAGCTTCATGAGCCTCTTTGCAGTGGGTAACAGCATATTTGGGCCCGGACAGTTTTTCATCTCCTTGATGACCCGTTGTACCACAACTTACACATACTCTTGGTTGCCCATTTTCTTTAAAACGGCAAGAGTTGGCTCCATGCCCATAACCTTGGGATGGAAGCACCGCATAGGGTTGGGCACATATGGCTTTACCTTCAGGGGGGTACCATGCTAACTTAACCGATTCTGGAAGGACTAACGTGTTAAAAGTTTTGAAGAAGAGCTGGTGTCGACTGTTCCAAACCATCAACTTTCTTCTTAAAACGTTTACTGCCACTACATTAAAATTCTCTGTTCCTCTAACAGTTTCTCCTCAGAATACCTCATCAGGTCTCGGGAAAAAACAATTCCCTTACACTGATTGAGGGTTTTGTGCGGAGAACACGAAACTTGAGCCCCAGGAATGTCGCATATTGCACGCAGACGTTCACTCTCGTCTGGTGACGAAACCTCAACTATCAGGCTACCATCTCACTGTGGGGTGATGCGAGGATCACGTTGACATACTTCAACAATTTCGATGTACTTCGAAAATATCAAGATCCATGATTGGGTACACCATCAATGGTCTTCACTACTAGGTACTTACTATATGAAATGTTTTCATATTTACCAGGTAAGATTTCCTTAGTGGATTGGGGAGGACTTTTCCCCTTCTTACCTGGTTTGGGAGCCCAGGAACCATTACGATTCCCATTCTTGCCCTTTGGAAGCTGGAAAGGTTCCAAAGTGGACAATATGTGATGTTCCAGAGGGAAATGGTCGGGGGACTGCGTAGGTCGTCAGGGAGAGAGCTAGATCTTTGTAAATTTGTAGTACTCATACAAATTTGAATTCTTCATTTCCTCACCCCCCCACCCACATTTGGAGTCCAACGGGGGAAACTATAGTTGGGGTTCAAAATCTCCAACAGCCACAGGGGGAAATGAGGAAATATACGCAGCCACTATTACAGTACTAATGGCAGTCCCCGGGACCTATGCGCTACCGACGGGAATAGTGCCTGCTTGACCCTAGCCATATTGACCAGCCGATTGACTTGACCGGGCCTTGATCAAGCCGCCCGTCTAACCAGAATTTAAAAGGGCCAAAGAGGTGTGTTGCTAGCTGCAGGGCGCAGCGTGCAGCATCGCTCAACCTCCAGGACTCCTGTCTCCAGGTATTACGGGAGCCACGCACGGCAAACCACGGGGGAAAAGTTCTCCCTGGCCAAGATGGAATGAACCAGGGGTGGGCCTCAACCCCCCCCACCGCGGCAAGGCGGCTTCCTTGGGGGGGTCGGGTTTTGCAGGATTGTGCTGACAAAGGAAAATAAGTAAAAGCTAGGGTAAAGGCTTCGTAAATGGGTGCAGGCAGTAGGATTGTGAGACAAAAAAAAGGAAAACATTAAGGGCATGTCTACGATAAATAGTCTTGGCTTTGATGGGAAAAGATGTAGCACTGTACTCTACCAACGAGGAAAGCAAGAAAGTCATCTTCACAGTTGACCATCTTGCCTGACGGCAAAGCCAGGAGGGAAAACCATTCCATTACAGGTATTAGGAGGATGGGGTTTGGGTGGAATGGGGTTTCATGAGGTCAGCAGAGTAAATTTTCAGGGGCTTGGAGTATTTGTGAAAAGACGGAAAGGTAGGGGAAAGGCGCAGAAGGAATCTTTGCCTATTTTTTTTTTAAATTATTTTGGGTTTTGGTTAAATTTTTAAAAGTAAATTTTAAATGGCTAGACATCAGGTCATGTACACTATAAGAAGGTATAGAAAAGGTATGTATGTGAGGGGGGTTTTGATTTATTATTATTGATACTCAACTTTAGAGTATTTGAAAAGGTAAAGATGGGGTAGAGTTGTAAAGGGGTTAAAGGAAGATTAGGAAAGGGGAGTTAAATCAAGGAAGGATTTTTTCCCATTGGGGAAAGGAAAACGTGTGGGATTCGGTAAGGTGTCTGTAATTTTGGGAGGTTGGTAAAGGGGTGGTGGGGGAAAGAAAAGTTGGCGGGACAACAGAATGTATGGAATGAAAGAGGGGCATTACATAGGAAATAGGGGAGATCAAAGGTAAATCAGATAGGGGTGTGTTAAAATGTGGCTAATACGCAAGTTCCCTAAAGGAATGACCGGAGATTGTAGTTTTACAGTATGTAATTTTTTGGGGCGAAACTTACCAAAAAGATTGCCTCTGTTAAAAGAAGGTCTTAAAATGGGGTAATAAACCGTGTTTGGAATTGTGAGAAATGTGGGTTTTAATGGAGATAGCACGAGCATCTAGGGGGTTGTCTGTTCCCTTTTGGGATTCCCAAAATGGCGGGGACCCGCAAAACGATAAAAATTTTCGGTGAGGACAGGTAGAACAACCTTTTTGAATCTGAATAAGAGGAAGGGTCAAGTGCATGACTTTATGATTTACGGAAATCGTAAAAAAAAAGTGAAAAAGTAGGGGGAACAAAAAATTTTTAAAACAAAAAAAGGGTTGGTACAGTTGTAGTAAGGCACGGATTTAGGGGGGTGGCGTGTTGGGAAGGTTACTGCAAAACCCCACGGGGGTGGCTTTGGAGCCATTAGTGTAAAAATGAATACTTGAGGAAGGAGACAGGCAAGGAAAAGGGTGAGAAGACCAGAAGGGCTGATTTTGGTGGGGCGGAAAAAAAGAGGACAAATAGAGGGTAAGGGAAAACCATGGAGGGGGCAGAATGGGCAGAAAAAAGAAAAGGGTGAAAAATGGAGCAGGGAGAAAGGGAGGAGGGTAAACCATGTGAAAGTAGGGAATAGTTAAAAATGGAAAAAAGCAAGGTAGGAAACAGAGATGTAGATAGTTGATGAGGAAAAATTGGTGAAAAAGGGGAGAAGGTGCCTGGGGGTAGTGAAAACCCCGTGGGTTTTATTGTATCAGGATGAGCAAGAAAGGAGGTTGAAGCAGTGAAATAGATATGGCGTCCATAATCAAGAGTGAAGAGGATCAAGGTAACATGAAAATGGAGGAGAGTTTTGCAACCTGAACCCCAGGATATATGGGACAGAGTTTGTAAGATTCGGAGGCGGCGGCGAGTTTTTTCTTTATTGTAAAAGATATGGTCTTGCCAGGACAATTTGAAGCCAAAAATAACGCCAAGAAATTTGCCAGAGGAGCGATATTGGAGTGGAGTGTCATGTGAGAAGAGTGGAGGTTGGAGACCTACAAGTGCACGAGAAAAAAATGGAGAAAGATTTGGAGGTAGAAAAGCGGAAGCCCAGGAAGATATTGCTGATATTGCAGACTGGAGGAACTGGTGGAGATTTGGTATGGATGTGCCAGAGTCGAAGATGGTTAAATCATCAACATATAGTGATGAGACAATTTCATTAACAACAAGAAGAAATAAAGTGGTGCCAATAACACTGCATTGTGGGACACCTTCAAACTGAGGAAATGAGGATATTGAAGAGGCAATTTTGACCTGAAAAGTGCATTTGCAGAGGAAAGACTTTATAAAGACACCCATGTTTCCATGTATGCCTAGGGAAGACAACTTTTGGAGAATATGGTATCGCCATGTAGTATCATGAATTTTCTAGGTCAAAGAATATGGCTAATAGTGATTCATGCGTGCAAATGCAGATGTAATTTATGTCTCGAAATGAGCAAGGGGGTCAGCTGCACTTCCGGCACGGCGAAAACCAAATTGGGAAGGAGAGAGAAGGTTGTGAGATGCAAGTCACCACATTAAGCGGAAGTTAACCATTCGCTCTAGTAGTTTGCACAAGCAGCTAGTTAAAGCGATGGGAGGTAATCTTGAAGGAGGGTACCCGATTTATTGAGTTTCAAGAAGGGGAGGATAAGAGCTTCTCGCCAATGAGAAGGAAAATTTCCTGACGTCCATATGTGGTTGAAAATAGTTAACAGGAAGGATAGAGAGGAAGATGGAAGGTGTCGGAGCATACAATAGTGAATACCGTCAGGGCCTTCATGAGTGTTGCGGCATGACTGTAAGGCAGCAGTGAGTTCAGAGGAAGATAAGGGAGCATTATAGGACTCAGCAGAGGATAGGGTGAAGAGATGGGGGTATTCCCGAGGGTCTTAATAAAAGAGAAGTGGGGGAAAGGTGAGAACCAATCCTGACCTGGCTGAAATAGTCCCCTGTTCCAGTGATTGGAGAGGTCAAGAGGAGTATCTCAAATTGGGGGCAGGGGTGATTGGGGGGTGTTTGCCTGATAATTTATGGTTTCGGCGCCATCATTGAAAAGACGTAGAAGATGTAACTGGGGAAAACATAATTTTGCCGCTATTTTTTTTGCCCTGATTGTCGACGAAAAAGGGCGGACTCTTTTAAAGGAGAAAAGGGGCTGATAGTTAAAGGGGGTCCCTTTTTTTGTATGGTAACTGTTCCCAGGCTGCACGTTTTAAGCAAAGTCTTTAGTGCAATGGGAAATTTCTCCCAGGAACAATTTCGGGTATAAGGTTTGGGGTTGGGTTAGGACTGTAGTTTGGAAATTTTGTATCATTTTGAAGGTGGAGGGGGGGGGGAGTAAAAATACGAAGGGGAAGTAAAAGTCCCCCAGTCAGCCTTTTAAAAGCCCAACGTGGGAGAAGGAAGTGGAAAAAAAAAGTGGGGAGAACTGGAAATGGTCACGTGGGGGAAAATGGTCTTGAACGACCAATGGGAAAACAAATGAAAAAAGGGGGGCATAAAGAGGTTAAGTATGAAAAACATTGCTCGTATGTCAAAGTGTGGGGGCAATCTGAAATTAAAAAAAAAGGTATTGTGGAGAGGAAACGTTCTAGGGCTCGGGCCCCGGAGTTGGTGGGAGAATACCCCCAAAAGTGTGATGGCAGTTAAAAACCCAATGAGGAAGGTGGGGTTAAATTTGGGAAAAAAGATTTCCAAAGGTAACAAGTTATGGGGGGAGAAGGGGAGAAGTATCTGAAATAAATGTGTCCAAAAGGGGAAAAAAGATCAAAAAATTTTGCACGGGGCAGTGTTTTGGAAGGAGGTATGAATAAGGGGGTTTTTTTGAGGATAAGTTAGAAAGGGGTGTAAGAAGAACAAAAAGGTAGTTGAGGGTTTTATAGGAGGTTTGTAAGAAAATTTAGGGGAAAAAATAATGGTGGGTTAAGGAAAAAAAGGCAGACAAGGGCGGTCTATGAGAACGGAGGGCCCGAATATCCCAAGTAGGAGAGCAATTTAGTTGATCTATGAAAGAAAAGGTTACATGCTGTGGAGAAATTTTAAGGGGGAAGATAGGGGGTACGAAGGAAAAGAAGGGGGAAAGGTTTGGGGTTTTTTCAGGGGGGGATCAGGGGGAGTTTGGGGAAGGGCATGTTTGTGACATAAAGGGGGGGTGGAAGGGATAAGGGGATGGGGGAGGGTTTAAAGTGTAGAGCTGGAGCTAGGGGGGGGGTGGGGTGGTTGAGAGGAGTAGGAGGAAGGGGCAAGGGGAAAAAAGAGTAGGGGGAGGGTGGATACGGCATCCTTTTTTGGGGGGGGCGGAAGTTGTGGGGTTTGAGGTGGATGAGGGGGTTTTGGGACGTTTGGGACTCTATACTTCAAGAATTTCTGAAAAAGGGGCTGTTGGGGAGTTTGTAAAACAAAAGGGTTTTTTTATGGGGGGGGAGGAACTGGTTTTCGAGGATAGAGGCAAAAGGGAGGGGAGTGGCTGTTGGTAGGAGAAAAAGGGGTGAATGTTTAGTCGTCTGCGCGGATGTGGGGGGGGGGGGGGCCATAGAGATTGGAGTGTCTGGTTTTGAATGGGAAAAGGAATTTGACTGGGGAAGGTAGGAGGAAAGGGGGGAAGTAGGATGTAGCAGGGAAAAAGGGGTAGGGGAGGGTGTAGAACGTTTGGGAGGAAGGGGGAGGGGCAGAGCGAGCGGCATCACTGGAGTAGGGAGTAAGAGAAAAACCTCGTCGACGTGCTTCCTGTCTGGCTTCACGTAGAGCGAGTCCAAGTTTGAATCTGAGACTCAAATTTGTAGGTGGGGCAGCCCCTATTAAAAAAGAAAGAAAAAAAAACGTTATGGGGGCCGCCACAGTTGACACATGTGTGTGACTGTGCAGAACAGTTTGATCTAGTTTGAGCAGGTTGAGCACATAGAGGGCATCTGGCTGTGGATCGGCAATGTTTGGCAGGATGTCCTAACCGCCAACAATTTTAGCACTGACGGGGAGGAGGTTGATACCTTCGACAGGGAGGAATTCTCCACCAATGTAAACATTAAAGGGAAGGTCATGTCTACAGAAAGTAATTTTGGCAATGTTAGTGAGGTTCATACGATGACCTCTGGGAGGAATGGAGTAGCACTGCACTGATATTGCATCATAGTGCAAGTAAGTCTTCTGCATAATCTGACCAATTTTTGTTATAGATAGGGCAGTTTGCAAGGGAGATAGAGTCCGTTCCAGTGCAAGTATTGAGGGTTGGGTGTGGTTCTGCAGGGAACAGTCGGGTCCGTTTCAGAAAGAGACTTTGCCTACTTGTTTTTGGAGGCATTATTGGAAAAGGAGAGTTTTGTCAGAGTAGGGAGCTGTGGGAGGGATCACGAAAAATCGGTCCCATTTGGCTGGGCTAAGTAGAATATTTAAGATATTTGTAGAGATGGGGGTAGTAGAAGAACGGGGGCGTGTAGAAGATTGATTGATTGATTATTTAAAATTATCTGCCGCGTCAACAGCTAAGGTCATTAGCGGCGAATACCTTGTTAAACAGAAATATTAAAATGTTTAAAACTTTAAATCTCTCAATAGATATCTTATAAATAACAATAAACAAATTAAAAATCAAAGCATAAATATTATACTCTAAGTGTATAAAATTATTGCATAAATATTATGCAAAATTAAATTTTATTAAAAATATTAGTCTCACTTACGAAACTAATAAGACCCTCTATGTCACAATCCTCCCCCAATACATTCTTCAGTGTATTGGGGGAGACAAGTACATACGTCTTTGGTCTGAGAATGTTGCACTCTTTCCACTACATGTGCAAATTGTTAAGGGCTCTTGGCATCCCTCACAAAGTGCCTGATTTTTAGCCATCATCGGCCCATGAGTCAGTCTTGTGTGCCCGATTCTTACCCTTGTTAATGCAACTTCCACTTTTCGGTTGGGATGGATGCTAGTCACCCAACTACAAGGTCATCTCTAATCTCTCGCAGTTTATTTTGGAGATATGCCTCCATTGTTCCTTCCATTTATCGTGAAGACAACACCTGATGCCGGGTTTCAGGTCGGTGTGTGGGAGAGGAAAACGAGCATCACAAGGCTGAGCGGCAGCTGCCTTAGCCTTCTGATCAGCTCGCTCATTACCACTGACCCAACATGCGCTGGCACCCAACACAGAGTTATTTTTTTACGTGTTGACATCAGTGCAAGCCAATCTTGAACCTCCCTCACTACTGGATGTGATGAGTTTAAGCTCTTGTTGCTTTGCAAGGCACTACGAGAGTCCAATATATCACAAAGATGGTCATAAGATCTCTAGTCTCTTAACTGCTGCAGGATGGCATGTACACTCTGCAGTTGAAGATCGAGGCTGCTAGAGAGAGACTGCCAGATGCAGTCTTCCTTCTGCTCACTGCTGCAAAGCCCACACCATTTTCAGATTTCGAACCATCTGTATATATTGCGTCCGATCCTTGGAAACTTAAAAAGTGCTGAAAAAAATCTCTCTCTGACTTCTGCTTCAGATCTCCCCCCTTTTCCCAATTCCGACCAAATCCAGCTCGACTTGATTAGTCCAAGGGGGGAAATTTGGGGGAAATTTCCCAAACAGCCAGAACCTTAGTGAGACTTAATTAAGTTCTTCTACAAGATTCCTCATTCTCCTACCATAGGATCGGTTTACCTCAAGGGGTTGAAAACCAATCTGGATGTAGGAGACCCCGGAATCCTTTGTAGTCTCGTATAGTAAATCGGGTTTCATGTAGTCCCGGTGTAATGAAAGAGGTGGTTCTCCACTCTCAGCATACAGGGACTCCACAGGTGAAGACCTGAAAGCCCCAGTACAGATTCTGAGAGCTTCATTATGAACCGAGTCCAACATCTGGAGAACAGTGGGAGTTGCAGATGAATAAGCTTCACATCCATAGTCAAGCTTACTACGAATAAGCGCTCGGTAAAGCCGTAGAAGCGTTGTGCGGTCTGCCCCCCAAAGATAAATGTGAAAGAACCCGCAAATACTAAGTGCTTTTGTAGCCTTCATTTTTAAAACTGTTTGAGTGAGGCACCCATGTAAGTCTTGAGTCAAAATTAGACCCAAGTACTTCACCTCTTGGACAAATTGCAGTGGGTTTGCCCTAAATAGAGGGAAGGAGGGAAACTTTCCTCGTTTGTGGAAATGCACAGCCAGGGTCTTGCTTTGAGAAAATTTGAACCCATGATATGTTGCCCACTGTAAACCCTGATTTATTGCATTTCTGCATGCGTCCTTGCACATCCTGTAAGCTTCCTCCTGAGCAGTACAGTGTAAAGTCATCCACATACAGATTACATGAGACAGCACTTGGAACAACCTTTATAATGTCATTTATAGCAATGGCAAACAGGGTCACACTTAAGACACTCCCTTGGGGGACCCCTTCCAGTGGTCTCCAGGTTAGAGAAAACTGTTTCCCACCCGAACTCTAAATTTCCTGTTAGAAAGGAAGCTTTGTATGAAGGAGGTAATGCTCCTCTTAAACCAATGTCTACAGCTTCATGAGTATGCCATTGCTTCCAAGTAGTATCATAAGCCTTTTCAAGGTCAAAAAAGACTGCTAACTGTGACGTCGCTGTCCCAAAGGGAAATTCTGTATAGCAGTTTCCATCTCACAAGTGCATCTGTGGTCGATCTCAATTTTCTAAACCCCATATTGATTGGGGTCAGCACGTTTTTCTTTTCTAGCAGCCATGTCAAACCTGAAGTTTACCATTTTCTCCATCAGCTTGCAGATGTAGCTGGTGAGAGAAATTGGTCTGTAATTTCCTGGTGTGGAAGTATCTTTGCCAGTTTGGGAAAACAGGAATGATTATAGCCTCTTTCCATGTGGATGGCACTGTGCCTCCCTATAGATCCTATTGAACAAGTCCAACAGGAACTTTTTGGGAACTCTCCGGTAAGTGGATATCATTTGTAGGGAATATCGTCACTTCCTGGGGCAGTCTTACGGCAGAGCTGCAAAGCAGAGTCATCTCCTTGCGCAAAATGGCAATTTGTATGGAAGTTCTGCTGCTTTTCCTACTAAAGAACGACACTGGGTGTTGTTCCTGTTCAGCACAAAGAGTGGAGAATCGAGCAGTGTAAGATGCTCCAGAGGAGATCTCGGCCATGGATTTAGCTAGCTCATTAGCAAATATCTTTTTTTGTCTGTGATGATTATGCCATCTATCTTCAGAGCAGGTTGTGATATGGATGTGCTCTTTCCAGCAATCTTACGCACCTTGTCCACACCCAGGGCTAAGGGGGTCCCAGAGTTAATCGAGGAGACTTTACTGTCTCCACGACGTCCGTCTAGCCTCCTTTAGCACGCGCCTGGCCTTGGCTCGGGTCTTTTTTTAAATGATCAAGGTTACAATGCTGGGGCGTCGTTTCAACTGCCTTAATGCAGCTTTCCTTGCTCTGACAGCTTGTTGGGATTCATCAGACCACCATGGTACTGGAGGTCGACGGTAAATGTCCGCTACTTTTGGGAATGGATGCTTCTGCTGCAAGGTGAATTCGTGATGTGAAGTGATAACAGCACTTGAACACACTGGAAATCATTAACAGATCCTTGCAATAAAGCATTGATCTAAAAAAATTCCAGTCTGCATGTTCAAGTCGCCATCTCTGCACTCCATTGACTGGAATACCATTCACCTCCTCCAAAATTATTGGAAAATGGTCGCTTCCATGTAAGTCTTCCATGACCTGCCAAGTGAAGTTCAACTGTGAATCAGGTGAGCCTATTGATAGGTCTATATTGGAGAATGTCCCAGTTTGAACTTGGAAATGTGTGGGAGTGTCACTGTTCAGTAAAACTGCATCTGCTCTTAAGAACAAGGACTCCAAGGCCCTTCCTCGAGAGTTGCACAAAGTGTCTCCCCAGAGGGGATGCCCCACCATTGAAATCTCCCAAGAGTAGAAATGGATGTGGCAAAATGCCCAAGTAGATCTTCCAAATCATTTTTGTTGAGAATGTGGAGGAAGGTAGATGGATGCAACAGTGTAAGGTCGGGGTCAAAACCTATTTTCACAGCCCTTTACCTGCAGTGTTGTTGCAGGGGATGGCTGGAAGGGAATATCATGACGTACCATTACTTTCTACTCCTCCATGAGGTCCATTGTCAAAGGTTCCATAATGGGGGTTGAACTTTAAATCCTCTCAGGAAAATGGGACGATTTTCCCCGGTCATAATCTCTTGTAGGGATACACAAACTGGGTTCCATGAGCTATCAGATGTTGCAGTTTTCCCATTTTGCATGAATTTCCTTTACAGTTCCATTGGATTTGGGTATTTCCCGTTCTTTAGATTATTTCTTCAAAGGTTTGGCAGCACCTGTGGTCAAGGTTTGCTTCACACCTTTAGGCTGTCCCTTTCCAGGATCCTGGGAGTTTCCTTTTTAATGGTTGTTTACCTGTGGAACTAGTTTCCCCCAGGTTTCCCTTGGACAGGTCAGGATTTCTTTGCCTAGGCAAAGGACGGGCCTGAGCCTTTGCTTCAGGGGCATTCTGTCTAGCAGCAGAGGCCCCTGTGGATTTTGTTGCAGCTGGAGTCTTTGGGGCAGGTTCAGGATTCCCTTTTCCTGGGCAAAGGCGTGCCTGAGCCTTTACTTCAGGAGCATTCGACTAGCAGCAGATGCTCCTGTGGATGTGGCGGCAGCTGGAGCTGTCACCGTTGAGGCCTCTGGAGCCTTGCCTGATGGTCCAAAGACCTTACTTTGGGAGGAGGGGTCTCCTCAAAAGACCCCTCACTCCTACTCCGTTTCTGGTGGAACAACTCACCAGAGGCAGTGCAACAATTTGGGACTGAGGTTTAGAGGAAAAGGCCCGAGTGTGTGCTGTAAGAAGCAAATTTGGAGGGCAAGGGTTGGTGGGAAGGAGGATGGGCTAGAACCCAAGCAAAGGACCTACCTGGCTGTGCAAACAGCATACGGGCACGTCGCTTTGCCTCTGGAAAACTAACTTTCTCCTTGCTCCTTATTACCAATACTTCCTTTTCAAATTTGTATCTTTTACATTGCTTTGAAGAAGCTCATGAGCTTCTTTGCAGTTTGGTAACAGCATATTGGACCTGGACAGTTGTCATCTCCTTGATGACCTGTTGTACCCCACTTTACACATACTCTTGGTTGCCCATTTTCTTTAAAACGGCAAGAGTTGGGGTCCATGCCCATAACCTTGGCAGTGGAAGCACCGCATAGGGGTTGGGGACATATGGCTTTACCTTCAGGTGGTACCATGCTAAATTAACGATTCTGGAAGGACTAATGTGTTAAAAGTTAGAAGAAGAGCTGGTGGGCGACTGTTTTCCAAACCATCAACTTTCTTCCTAAAACGTTTTACTGCACTACATTAAAATTCTCTAGTTCCTCTAACAGTTTCTCCTCAGAATACCTCATCAGGTCTCGGGAAAAAACAATTCCCTTGCACTGATTGAGGGTTTTGTGAGGAAAGCATGAAACTTGAGCCCCAGGAATGTTACATATTGCACGCAGACGGTCACTCTCGTCTGGGGACGAAACCTCAACTATCAGGCTACCATCTCGCTGTGGGGTTTATACGAGGATCACGTTGACATACTTCAAAATATTTTTTCCCATAACCTCAAAGATGTCAAAATCCATGATTGATACACCATCAATGGTCTTCACTACCAGGTACTTACTATATGAAATGCTTTCATATTTACCACGCAAGATTTCCTTAGTGGGTTGAAGAGGACTTTTCCCCTTCTTACCTGGTTTGGGAGCCCGGGAAAACCTTACGATTCCCATTTTTGCCCCTTTTGGGAAAATGAAAAGGTTCCAGAGTGACAACGTGTGATTTTCCAGAGAGAATGGTCGAGGATTGCGCAGGTCGTCAGGGAGAGAGCTAGATCTTTGTAAATTTGTAGTACTCATACAAATTTGAATTCTTCCTTTCCTCCTCCCCCACCCACCATGGAGTCCAACGAGGGGAAGCTATAGTTGGGTTCAAAATCTCCCAACAGCCACAGGGGTAATGAGGAAATATACGCAGCCACTATCACAGTACTAATGGCAGTCGCGGGACCTATGCGCTACCGACTGAATAGTGCCAGCTTGACCCTAGCCATATTTTTACCAGCCGATTGACTTGACCGGGGCCCTTTATCAAGTCACCCGTCTAACCAGAAAAAGGGCCAAAGAGGTGTGTTGCTAGCTGCAGAGCGCAGCGTGCAGCATCGCTCAACCTCCAGGACTCCTGTCTCCTGGTAATACGGGATGCCACGCACGGCAAACACACGTGGGAGAGTTCTCCCTAGTCCAAGATGGAATGAACCAGGGGTGGGTACACCATCCCCTCTCATAGGCCTTGGTGCACCAGGAAGCCATTTTTTCTCATCCCACTGGTGGGCCCCTCCAGTATGGGTAGCCCTCTGGTCCGGCTCACCAGATCATTGGGACCTCAAGCCCCCCCACCGCGGCAAGGCGGCTTCCGTTAGGGGGGGCGTGTAGAAGAGGGAGTAGTGTTGAGGGAGGTAGTATTATGGAGGGATGGGAAATAAGGCTGTAAATTTGTAATAAGGGAGGATGGGGTAGTTGATGAAGATTGTGGGAGTTGAGGTGATGAAGTTGAGCATGTTGGGAAACTAGGAAGGTCTCTTGGAGATTGAGTATTAATTTGGGCGGATAACGTACTAGTAGGCATTGAGGAGGGGGTAGTAATTGTAGTAATTTGAGCCGTGGCCAAAGGAGAGCCTGGGGTCGGGGAATCGGGAGAGTTTGAATTGGTGGGGTTATTTGATGAAGGGGTAAGCCTCATTGCCCCCATTAAGGTATAACGTCTTCATTATTAGCTATGGTAAGCCTGAAGTTTGTTGGGGAGACAAACAGTCCATCCTTCAGGGTCCCCTTGGCAACTGAAACAGAGGAATACCGTGCCATGGCTCCCTCAGGCCGTTCAGGACTGGCACAAAGTCAGCCTTTCATCCTTTCAGCACGGCTCTCACACCATAGGAAGTAGATAGTAGAAGGGGTTGGGAAGGGACGGAAACGAAAAAGGAGGGGAAAAAGCATTCAAAATTAGTGAAGTCGAATGCTGAGGCCCAAGGCAGGGGAGATCCCCAAAAGTCCCAGCCCACATCCCTTTTTCCCCCCAACGAAAATTAAAGGGGAAATTAAGGGTTAAAAGCAAGTAAATTGCTAAAATTTAAAGGTCATGAGAAAAATTATTAATGTTGGGAAGGGTGGGATTTAGTGATTTTTTAAAGGGGGAAAAAGGATTGGTGAGTAAAAGGGTTAGGGTGGGTGGGGTAAGGGTTTTTTGATGAGGATTGTAGCGTTTGAAGAAAGAAATGGTTGTTTGAAAGAAAGTGTGGGATCTTAAGGATGTCTAAGGTTGGAGGTGGTGAAGGGGGATGGGTTGGGGGAAGAAAGGGAAAGTAGGACGAGACAAAAAGGGGGAATGTGGGGAAAGACAAAATGATAATTGGGGGATTGTTATGGGGTGTAAAAAGGTCTCTTGAAGGCATAAATAATGGGTTATAAGGGGAAAAGGGATATGACGAAGGTCAGGCTGGGGGAGCAAAAACCGCAAATATTAAAATGAAGGTAGTTAATTTAGATATAGATTTGTAGGGTTTGGGATTTTGAGGGGAAGCAGAGGGGGGGATAAGGACCAAGAGGTCTGAGAGGGAAGGTGGGGGGTTGGTGTTCTACTGGAGAGTTTCGGAGATGGGGGTCTGTGGAAGGGGATACTTGTGACATAAGGGTTCAGTGTGTACCAGGGGAGGGAAGGGATAGAGGGGTGGTGGGGGGTTTTGGGGGGGGTTGGGGGGGGGGGGAGGGGTTTTTGGGGGGGGGTAGGGGGAAAGGGGTAGGGGGGATACGTTAGGAGGAGGAGGATATCAGCAGTTACTTGAGTGGGGAAGGAGCAGGAGTTGAAAGTTTTGGAGGTTGATGTCAGTTGTCTTTAAAAATCTTGAAATTTTAATAGTTTTTTTCTGAGATTTGGTTGGGGAGTTTTGGGAGAAAAAGGATTTCTTGTGGGGGGGGGAAGAGAGGATTGGTGTCTCAAGCGTAGGGCAAAGGAAGGGGGAGGTGATTGTGGGGGTAGGGGGGGGGGGGGGTGGAAAGTTGTTCTGTCTGTTAGGGTAGTGCGGGAGGGAGAGGGAAGGTTTTTGGGGTTTTGTAGTGTTTTGGGAGTTCGTAGTAGAGATTGGAGTGTCTGGATTTAGGATGAAAAAGAGTTGAGGGGGGAAAGGTAGGAGTAGAAGGGGGGGAGTAGATGAGGGGGGGGGTTTTAGGAGAATTGGTAGAAACATATTATGGAGTAAGGAGTAAGAGAGAAACCACGTCGACGTATCTGTCGGGTTTCAGTAGTGTGAGTCCAAGTTTGAATTTCGGGGTTTTGCTACCTCAAGACTAAAAAATTGTAGGGGGGACAGCCCCTATAAAATACATTAGGGGGCCCCCAAAATTGGCACATGTGCTGTTTGTGCAGAGCAGTTAGGGGAATGGCCCCGGGGTTGGGCACATAGTGGGCTTTGGCTGGGGGCAATTTTTGGCTGGGAGTCCTAGACGCCAACAATTTTTGGCACTGACGTGGGGGGGGTTTTGGTATGGACAAACGGGGAGGATTCTCCTCCTATGTGACTTAAAAGGGAAGGTCAGTCAGGAAAGGGAATTTTTTGGTATATTGGGGGGTTTCCCTTTCGATGCCTTGGGGGAAGGGAGTAGATTGTAGGGTTTTGCTCATAGTCTGTGAGACAGGCAAGTGGGTTTTTCCACAGTTGACCAATCTGTATAGACGGGCAATTTGCTGGGAGTTTGAAACTGTTCCGGGCAAGTATTGGGGTTGGGGGGGTTTCTGAAAGGAGGGGTTTTCCCCTATAGGTCAGTATTTTTGTTAATGCTATAGTTTTGGTTTTCGGATTTACTGTGACAAGAGGGAGGTGGGGTTTCGGCTACGGAAGAGACTTACCTACTTTTTTTTTGGAGACATTTTTGGAAGAAAAGGGTTTTTGCAAGTAGGGAGTGTGGGGGGGCACGAGAAATGGGTCCCTTTTTGGCTGCGCTAAAGAGAGTTTTCAAGATTGTTGTAGAGTTTGGGGTGTAGAAGGGAGGGGGTGCGAAGAGGAGTAGGTTGAGGGAGGTAGTTTTATGGAAGGGGCAAAAAGGGTTTGTAAGGTATTAATGGGGAGGATGGGGGGTTGATGTTGAGGTTGTGGGGGTAGGGGTGTTGAAGTTGAGCATGCGGAAGAGTGGAAATGTTTTTTAAGGGTTTGTTGGTACTGTACTAGTGGGGCATTGAGGGGGGGGGGTTATTATTTAGTGTTCGGAGCGTGGTCAAAGGGAGCCGGGGGCAGGGAATGGGGGGGTTTAACGGGGGGCTATTTGAAAAAGGGGGCAAGCCCATTGCCCAAATAGGGGGGATATGTTTTATTAGGGCCCAGGGAAGTGGTTTATGTTGGGGATAAAACAGTCCCCCTCAGGGTCCCCTTGGGGGGTAAGGGCTGGGTAACTAAACGGGGGAAAAACCGTGCCCAGGGGGCCCTCGGCCCGTTCAGGAGGGGCACAAAGTCGTTTTTTCACCCTTTTCAGCACGGCTCTCACATTTGGAGGTTGATAGCAAAGGGTTTGGTGAAGGACAGAAACGAAAGTGGGAAGGAAAAAAAGCCCCTGAAAAAATTATTTTGACCCCCAAAGGTTGGGGAGCCCCCCATCTTGGGTCCCAGTCTCCGCTCCTACCCCCCCACGAAAACAAGGGAAAGGATTGGGGGGGGACAAAAAAGGGGAAAAGGGTTTGGGGGGGGAAAGGCTGTAAAGTTAAAAAAAGGAGGATATGGTGGTTGATGAAGGTTGTGGGAGTAGAGGGGATAGAGTTGAGAATATTGGGAGTAGGAGTGCGAGTCTTGACTTGGGTGAATGATGTATTAGTAAGCATTGATGAGGAATTGCAGTGTTCAGAGTCGTGGTCAAAGGAGTGGAGGTCGGGAACCCGGGGAAGGGTTTTTAAGGGTTTAATGGTTAAAGAAAGATAAATGTGCTAGAATCTAAGGTCGTAGCACTTATTTAAGTTAGGGAAGGGGGGTGAGTTGTGATTAGTTGTCTAAGCTGGGAAAGGAGTTGGTGATGAAAGGGTTAGGGTCGGGTATGGAAAGGATTTAATAGATGAAGAATAGTATGCTTTTGGGGAAAGAGAATAGGTTGTTAAGCAAAAAGGTGGGTTCTGTAAGGATGTCTGTAGGTTGGGGGGTCGGTAAAGGGGGGATAGGGGGGGAAAGCAGGGGTACAAGTTTTTTTTAAAAAAGGGGGTTTGGATGTTGGGGGTGGTATTGCTTTTGAGAGTTAAGAGTTAATAGGTTTCAGTGCTAAGGGGGAGGGAAAGGATAGGGGGATGGTGGGAGGGTTAATGTGGGGGGGTTGGGGTGGGGGGGGATGGGCGTTTTGGGAGGGGGTAGGAGGTAGGGTGTAGGGGGATTCGTTAGGAGGAGGATGGATCCCCGCAGTTACTTGGAGGGGGAAAGGAGCAGGAGTTGTAAGATTTGGGGGTTTGAGGATTTTTTCATTGGGTAATCTGGTTTTTTCAATGGTTTTTTCTTTGAGTTGGTTCGGGATTTTGGGGGGAAAAAGGGATTTTTTGTGAGGGGGGGAAGAGAGGACGGGTGCCAAGAATAGGAGCAAAGGAAGGTGGAGGTGATTGTGTGGAGGGGAAAGGGGGGGGAAATTTTGTTCTGTCTTTTACGGGGTGCAGGAGGGAGGGGGGAAGGGGTTGGGGATTGTAGGGGTGTTAAAGTATCTGTGGGAGGAGGGAGTGTCGGGTTTTAGGATGGCAAAAGAGTTTGCGGGGGAAAGGGTGGGAGTAGAAGAGGGGGGGTTAGATGTGGGGGGGGGGGGTTGGGGAAAATTTGGTAGAATGGCGGGGTTAGGGTCGGGTTGGAAAGGGATTTAGTTAGTGGGGGGTTTATGCATTGGGGAAAGAGAAAGGTTGTTGAAGCAGAAAGTGGGGGATCTGTAAGGAGTTAAAGGGTTTGGGGAGGCGGGAAGGGAGGATAGGTGGGGGGAAAGGGGGGTACGGGTTGTTTAAAAAAACGTGGCACGACAATAGGATGTGGGGTTAAAAGGGGAAAATTAATAAGGAACATAAGGGGGGACAGATTGTGACATCAGATGGGAGTGGTTAGACGGGTGTGGCCAAATGCGTAGTCGGGCGAGAGCGGTCCCCCAACGTCTGTTCCGAGAAGGAGCTGACCAGGAGGAGTTTGATAGTTTTACAAAAGTAATTTTTTAGTGGGAGGCTTGCCCAAAAAAGAGCCATCGTTATACAAAAAGGGTTTTTAAAGTGGGGTAAAATCCGGGGCGGGATAGTGAAAACGTGATTGGTATATGTGGCATAGGGCGGGGCTGCTAGTGATCTGCTTTTCATTGCCGGGGATTCAAAACAGGGCGGGCCCCCCAAAAAAATTTGATTTTTTTATGGGTGGGGATGGTGAAAAACCATTTCTGGATCTACAAAAAAGGGGGGTTGGTGGTGTGATGTTTTTATGAGAGTTAAAGATTTACGGGAGTCGTAAAAATTGTAAAAGGGAAGAGGAGAGTGAGTATAGTGTTTTAGGCAAAAGGAGTGCTACAGTTCTGTAGAAAGGGACACTGGATTCAGGAGGGGGGAGTATTTAAAAGACGATTTGGGGAAGTTCTGAAAAACCAGCACCAGAGGTATTGGAGCCATCATTATATAGGTGAATACGGGGAAATGAGGGGAGACATGGTAAGGAAAGTGTGGAAGGCAGTAGGGGGTATTTGATTTTGGGGGGTCGGGGAAAACAGAAGGCAATATGGGGTGAGGTATGCCATGGAGGACGGAATGGACAGAGAACGGGAGAGGTTGGAGTGGGGGAAAGGGGAAGGGAGAGGGGGGACCTGCGAGTGGGAAAGGAGTAGGTAATCTGGAGAGAATTTTAAGGTAAGAAGTGGGGGGTTGTGGGATATTTAGTTTTAGTGGGGGAAAAGGTGGAATCGAACATAGCACGGAGAGAGAAAAGGGGCACGAGTCGAGATAGAGATGGTACCCGTTTCAGGTAAGGCTCTCAATGGGGAGGAGCAAAAAGGCCCTAGTGAAGCGAAGACCCAGTGAGGTTGTATCAAGAGGGGGCAAGGAGAAAAGTTGAGGCAGAGGATGATTAGCATCCAAAATAAGATGGGAGGATAAAAGTAACATAAAAGATGAGGGATTTTTTCTTGAGGCCCCTGAATATGGGGGATGGTTTTTTAAGATTCGAAACGGCGGAGAGCTTTTTCTTAATGTGTAGAAATGTTCCCCAGGACAGTTTGGAGCAAAAATGACACTAGGAATTTTTCCAGAGGAACGGGATTTGGGGTGAGTGCTAAAGAGAGTGGGGGTAGGGGGTACACGGGGAGCGAGAGAAAAAAAGGAGAAAGATTTTGGGTAGAAAGGGAAGCCAGGTTTTTGGGGCCCCGGAAAAATATGATGAATTTCAGTTGAAGAAAGGAGAGATTTGGTATGGGTGTGTCGGGCTAGATGGTTAAATCATCAACAATAGTGATGACCCGGGTTCTGGTGGAAAACTGGACAATATCATAACAGCAAGAAGGAATAAAAATGGTACTGAGCCACTGCCTTGGGGACCCTCGATTTGGGAAAGAAAGAGAAAGTGGCAGAGGGGATTTTTACCGGAAAGTGCGTTGGGGAGGAAGGCTTTTGAAAACACCCCTGTTTTCCCCGTAGCCTAGAGAGGAATGGGAGAATAGGGACCGCCCTGTCTATCTATGTTTTTCTAGATAAAAAAAAAGCTAGACGGATTCATGGCGTGCAAATGCAGAGTAAAAATGTCTCAAATGATCAAGGGGGGTCAGCTGTGTTCTGGCCCGGGGAAAACCCCAATGGGAAAAGGGGAGAGAAGATTTTGAGATCAAGATACCACATTAACGGAAGTTCACCATTTGCTTAATAGTTTGCCAAGCAGCTAGTTAGTGCGATGGGGGATATTTGAGGAAAGGTACCCCATTTATTGGTTTCAGGAAGGGGAAAGGATAAAGCTTTTTCGCCAATTAGAAAGGGAAAAATTTTCCCGATGTCCTATGTGGTTGAAAATTTTTTAAAGGAAAAGGGTAAGGAGAAGTGGGGGGTTGCGGGGCAACGGTAGTGAATACCGTCAGGGCCTTCAGATGTTACGGGGCCCATTGTAAGGGGAGTAATGAGTTCGAGGAAGAAAAAGGGGATATGGACCATCAGAGGAGGGGTGAAAGGGAATGGGGGTACGTTCTTGGTGGGGCCTTTAAAAGAAGAGAAGGTGGAGAAAGGTGAGAACCCCTACTGACCTGGTGAAATAATCCCCAGTTCTTAGCGACTTGGGGGAGGGTCAGAAAAGAGGGGTTTTCGAATTGGAGGACAGGGGGAGGGTGGGGGGGGTGTTTTGCCTGATATTTTTTGAATTCGGGGCCAAAACATTGGAGATAATGTAGGGATGTAATTTAGAAACTAATTTTGCCAGTATTTGTTTTACATTCCGGATGTACGACGGAGAAGGCAGATGCTCTTTTTAAAAAAGATAAAGGGGTGAAATTTATTTTGGGGTACCCCCCTTTGCGGTAACTGTTCCCGGCGCACGTTTTAAACGAAGTCTTTAGGAATCAGAATTCCACCTGGAACACATTTGAGGGAAGGTCTTGAGGTTCGAGGGATAGCTGTATGTGCGCTTAAGACGATTTTTTTTAAATACTGTATATTTTTGAAATGGAGGGAGGGAGGATGGGGGGGTTAAAGCAGAGAGTGAAGTGAAAAAATGCCCCTCGGCTTATCAAAAACCAGCGGGGGAGTTAGGGGTGGTAGATGAAGTAGGAGAAAGGAGAACTGGAAAATGGTCACTACAGGGAAAATGGGCTAAAAATGACCCGGGAAATCTAAAAGAAAAGAAGGGGAGCATAGAGAGAGGTCAAGCTAAAAAGATTTCGTGCGTGTACAAAGGGTGGGGCGATTGAAAATTTTAAAAAGTAAGGTCAGCTGGAGGGGAAAGCGCTTAGGATCGGGTCGGAGTTTGGATAGAACACCCAAGATTTAAAATTAAAGTTAAAATCACCAATAGGGGAAAAGGGGTTAAGTTGGGAAATTTGATTTTTAAAAACAACAAAATCAAAAGGGTGGGAAGGGAGAAATACACTGAAATCCTGTATCCAAAAGATGAAGGAAGATACGGAAACTGGCAAGGGAATGGTTGAAAGGGGGGTGGAATAAGGTTTTTTTGATTGATAAGTATGGGTGAGAAATAAAGGGGAAAGTGGGGGAAGAAAAAATGATAATTGGGGATTTGGATTGGAGGATGTGTAAAAAGGTCTCTTTAAGCATACAATGGTGGATTATAGAGGAAAGGATAGACGAAGTCGGGCGGGGAGCGGAAACCGCGAAAACCAATGAAGGGTAGTTTTACTTTACTTATAGATTGTAGTCTTTTGGAGATTTTTAGGGGAAAAGTAAGGGGGGGAAAAGGATTTAGAATTGAGAGAGAGAGGGGTGGGGGTTGGTGTTCTCAGGAGGGGTATAGGGGATGGAGGGGTTTAGGGGAAGGGGGGTATTGTGACTGGGGGTTTTCCGGGGGTTTTCCCGGGGGGAGTGGAAAGGGATAAGGGGATGGGGGGAGGGTTAAAGTGGGCGGGGTTGGGGTTGGGGGGGGTGGGTGGTTTTGGGGGGGGGTAGGAGGGTTGGTGTAGGGGGATATCTTGGAGGGGATGGGTATCGCGTTTCTTTTTGTGTGGAAGGGCAGGAGGTATTTGGAGTTTAGTGTCATTTTCATGAGGTTAATCTTGAAAATTTTCAATGGTTTTTGAGGGTTTTTGGGGGGGTTTTTTGGGGGTAAAGGGTTTCTTTTGAGGGGGGGGAAAAGAGGATGGGTCTAAAAATAGGAGCAAAGGAAAAGGGGGGTGATTTTTGGTAGGGGAAGAGGGGGGGGAACGTTTTTCGCTGTTTCGGGTTTTGGCGGGAGGGAGAGGGAAGGGTTGGGGTTGTGTGGATTTAAGTACTGTGTAGAGTTGGGGTGTTGGATTTTGGATGGGAATGGTTAAAGTTAAAGGTTTTTAAAACAAATAAAAATGTGTAGAATCAAGGGCATGTAGCACTAAGTTAAGTTAGGGAAGGGGGGTTGGTTTTGGGTTAGTTTTCTAAGTGGGGAAAGGGTTGGGGAGTGAAAGGGTTGGGTCGGGTTTTGGGAAGGGGTTGATTAGAGAAGAATATGTTGCGTTTGATGAAAGAGAATAGGTTTTTGAAGCAAAAAAGTGTGGATTTTGTAAGGGTGTCTGATAGGTTGGGAGGTCGGTGAAGGGGGATAGGTGGGGGGAAAAATAGGTAGATGTTTTCAAAACGTGGGCAGGCAGTAGGATGTGGGGATTGGGGTGTCTGGGGGTGGTATTGACTTTTGGAGTTTTAAAGAGTTACATAAGGGATTTACGTGGTAAGGGGGGAGGGAAAGGGATAGAGGGGATGTGGGAGGGTTAAGGGGCGGGGGTTGGGGGCGGGGGGGATGGGCTGTGTTGGGGGGGGGTAGGGGATAGGGTGAGGGGGGATATCTTGGAGGAGGATGAAAATTAGCATTACTTGGAGTGTGGAAGGGCAGAGTTTTAAGTTTGGAGGTTGAGTGCAGTTTTTATTAGGGAATCTTGAATATTTTTTAAGGTTTCTTCTTCTGAGTTGGTTTGGGTGTTTTGGGGGGTAAAGGATTTCTTGGAGGGGGGAAAAAGAGGATGGTGTTAAGAAGGAGCAAAGGAAAGGGGGAGGTGTTGTATGGTAGGGGAAGAGGGGGGAACGTTGTTCGTCTGTTTCGGGTAGGCGAGGAGGGAGGGGGAAGGTGTTGGGGTTTTAGGTGATTGAAGTATCTGTAGTAGAGTTTGGGGGTGTTGGATTTGGTGGCAAAAGGTTTGACTGGGGAAGGGAGGGGGGTAGAAAGAGGGGGGGTTGATGTGGAGGGGTGGGTTTTGGAGAATTTGGGAGAATGGCAGTATTTCTGGAGTAAGGAGTAAGGGAGAAAACCCCGGACGTGTTCTTGTCTGGCTTCGCGTGTGTGGGCCCAAATTGAACTGGAGTTGCTACCTCAGACTCAAATTTTTAGGTGGGCAACCCCCCAAAAATACATTATGGGGGCCGCCACAGTTTGGGACGTGCGTGATTTTGGGGGGAGTTTAAACGGGTATGGCCCGGTTGGGCACAAGGGGGACGGCGTGGAAGGCAATTTTGGGGGGTCTAGACGCCCAAAAATTTTTGGCACTGACGTGGAGGGGGTTGGTATGGACGAAAAGGGAGGGATTCTCCTCCTATGTAGACGTTTAAAAGGGAGGCAGTACGGAAGGGAATTTTTGGAGTTAGGGGTTTTTTTTTTGGCCTTGGGGGGGGAAAGGAGTAGATTGTACGTGTTGCATCTAGCTGTGGAAAGGCAAGTAGTCTTTCCCCCAATCTGACCAAACTTTTTCAAGATTGGGAATTTGCTGGGGAATTTAAACTTTCGGTGAAGTATGAGGGTTTGGGTGGGTTCTGCAAAGGGTGGGGACCATATAGGGGCTGTTAGTTTTTTTAATGCTATAGCTTGGTTTTTGGATGTTACTGTGACAAAACGGGGGGGCGGGGGGGTCGGGGGTATGGAAAGGGGACTTTTTATGTTTTTTGGGGAAATTGTGGAAGAAGGGGGTTATAGAGTAGGGGGTGTGGGGGGGATCCGAAAAACGGTCCCCTTTTGGGGCGCTGAAAAGGGTTTCAATATGTTGTAGTGATAGGGGTAGCAAGGGGGGTTCGGACGAGGAGTAGTGTTGAGGGGTTTTTGGAGAGGGGGGGGAATAAGGCTTTAAGGTATTAATAAGGAGGATGGGGGGGTTTTATTGGGGGTTGTGAGGGGGAGGGGGTGAAGTTAGCGTGTGGGGATGGAAAGTTCCTTAAGGATTGGTTTTTGGCTATTATAGTAGGCATTTTTGAGGGGGTGTTGTTGCAGTGTTCGGAGCCCTGGTAAGGGGAGCCGGGGTCAGGGATCGGGGGGGTTTTCATCGTTGGGGCTTTTGTAAAGGGGCAAGCCCCATTTCCCCCAAGTGGAGATAAGTTTTTATTCGGCCATGGGAAACTGGTTTTTTGGGGATAAAAAAAAGCCCTCCCTCAGGGTCCCCTTTAGGGGTAAGGGCTAGATAAAAAACGGGGAATACCTGCCTGGGCCCCCTCAGGCCGTCGGATGGCACAAAGTCAGCCTTTTATCCTTTTAGACGGCCCCAAACCTTAGGAGGGGATAGCAGAAGGGTTTGGTGAAGGGACGAAAGAAAGGGGAAAGGAAAAAAAAGACCAAGCAAAATTATTGAGTCGAGGGCTGAGCCCCAAAGGGTTGGGGATTTCCCTCAGGGGGCCCCAGTTCGCCTCCTAAGCCCTACCACGACAACAACGGGCAAGGGATTGGGGGGGGTGGAGAGAGGAGGGGAATTGGAGAAGGGAGACAGACGAAAGATACTGCTAAAATTTTTTAGAAGCTTTAGAATGTCATGAGTAAAAGGATAAAAAATCAAATATAGAAAAATTTTTTCTTTAAAAAAGTAGTGAAATAAGAAGGGTAGGATACTCAAATTTTTTTTTTGGAAACTGTAGCTATACAGTAAATATTTTAATCAAGTTTACGAAATTTAATTGCACATTAACATGCAGAGTTGAAACACAAAAAAAAAATTAATGATCAAGTCCCCCTTAACATAAAGGATTGATTATGAAGTGTGGGCAAAAATAATAGGGCAGTTAAAATCCTCAAAATGTTATAAAAAAAAAAAAGTAAGAAAAAATTTTGTACCCTAAAATGTCTAACTCTGGCGGGGAGACGTAGATGGAAAATTTTCAAAAGCCCCACAGATGGCAGGATATTTGGAACTAATGCATATTTTTCAAATTCAGTGTTTTATCAGAATCAGTTTTTTTTCTCTGTTAAAACATAAAAAAAACTTTATCCTTGGCCAAAAAAAATATATCAAGAATTTGATGAAAAAGGGGTGTGTTTTCTACACAAAAATAAAAATTGAAAACCCTTTTATTTTGGGTTTAACAGTTTATTATAATTTTACAAAAGTTTCATTTTTTTCCCAACAATTCATGGTGTTGCAATGTCCATATTTGCTTTACTCCTACAATTGAAAAGGGAAAGGAAATAAAATTTGAACTTCAGATACCCAAACTGAAGGGCAGAGCCCCCCATTTTCAGTAGTATATAAGTCAAAGAAAACATTTTTAAAAATGTATAAAAAAAAAATATTTCTTGCCAAGGTTTACACTTTCACTTTCGAATGTGTAGGGGCTTAAAGAGGGGATTTTTTTAACAAGTAACACATTTTTTTTTTTTACAAAAAAGACAAACAATGTTACTTAAAGCTGTAGAGAGCATTATAAAATTTCTTTTCCAAATCTAAAAAAGGGGAATTTTCACTGTAAACAAAGGATTCACCCAAAACCGATATACTTCAGTTAACAAACATTAAAACTCTTTTAAACATTTTTACCCTTTCCCCCTTTTAGGTTTTCCTACAAATAAAGAATGTTTGCAAGTATCTTTTTTTCTTTCGCTCAATACCCTGGCAAATCGAAATTTTCCAACACTTGTAGTAAAGGAACCCCCGTCTGCAAAAGTCAAAATTATCTCAAAAAAGCCCTGCCACGAAAAAAGGACATCATTTTTTATTTTTCCCCTTTTAACAAATCCCCGCCCATTTTTCAAAAACTTTTCCCGCCCACATTCCCTGTTATATCAGTGGGGTTTCCCTGAGCTTTCTATTTTTTTTTTTTTTTGGTTAAAGAACAGTAAAAGAAAACCTTAAAATTAAAAATG
>NC_051390.1:12900845-12909008 GCF_015228065.2 Penaeus monodon | reverse complement strand
CATAGAAGGTTGTAAATTTTATCTTTGTGTACCACACCACCTGTTCATCAATTCATTGATGATATTTATTTAGGCCAAGAGATAAAGATTGTGTGTTTAGTGTTTTAACTAGAGAAAAAAGAACTGATTCTGAATAAAACACTGAAATTTGAACATAATATGCATTAGTTCACAAATATCCTGCCATTCTGTGGGACGTTCGTTGAAAGTTCTCCATCTACAAGTCTACCTGCCAGAGTTAGACATTGTAGGATACAAATTTGTTCATTGATCATTTCATTATTTATAACATTAATGAGGATGTTAACTGCCCTATTATTATTGCCCACACTTCATACATCAATCCTTTATGTTAAGGGGCTACTTGATCATTAATTTCTTTTTGTGATTTCAACTCTGCATGTTAATGATGCAATTATAATTTGGCAGTAATACTTGATTAATATATTATATGCTAGTATAGCTACAGTTCCAAATAAACATTTGAGTATCCTACCCTTCTTATTTCACTACTTTTTTAAGTAAAATTATATACTAGTATTTGACTTTTCTTATCCTTATTAACTGACATGACAATTCTAAAGCATATGCTAAAATTTCAGCAGTATGCTTTCCGTCTGTCTCCCTTCTCCAATTCCCACTCCTCTCTCCTCTACCCCCCCAATCCCTTGCTGTTGTTTGTCGTGGTGGGGCTTAGGAGGCGGAGACTGGGACCCAATGATGGGAACTCCCAACCTTGGGACTCAGCCTCGACTCAACTAATTTTGCTTGGTCTTTATTTTCCTTCCCACTTTCGTTTCTGTCCCTTCACCAAACCCTTCTGCTATCCACCTCCTAAGGTGTGAGAGCCGTGCTGAAAGGATGAAAGGCTGACTTTGTGCCAGTCCTGAACGGCCTGAGGGACCCATGGGCACGGTATTCCCCTGATTTAGTTATCTAGCCCTTACCCCTCAAGGGGACCCTGAGGGATGGACTGTTTTTATCCCCAACATAATCCAGGCTTACCAGGCCAGTAATGAAAATTATCTCCACTATTAGGGGCAATGAGGCTTGCCCCTTTATCAAATAGCCCCAACGATGTAAACCCACCCGATTCCCTGACCCCAGGCTCTCCTTTGACCACGGCTCCGAACACTGCAACAACTACCCCCTCATCAATGCCTACTAGTACAGTAGCCAACAACCAATCCTTAAGGAACATTTCCACTCTCCCAGCACGCTCAACTTCATCACCTCTACCCTCACAACCTCCAATATCAACCACCCCATCCTCCCTTATTAATACCTTACAGCCTTATTGCCCACCTCTCCATAACACTACCTCCCTCAACACTACTCCATCGTCACGCACCCGCCCTTCGACTACCCTATCACTACAACAATATTGAATACCCTCTTCAGCGCAGCCAAATGGGACCGATTTTTCGTGATCCCTCCCACAGCTCCCTACTCTGATAACACCCTTCTCTTCCAACAATGTCTCCAAAAACAAGTAGGTAAAGTCTCTTTCCATAGCCGACCCGACCGCTCCCGTCTTGTCACAGTAACATCCGAAAACCAAGCTATAGCATTAACAAAACTAACAGACCTATATGGTAACCCATCCTTGCAGAACCCCATCCAACCCTCAATACTTGCACCGGAACAGTTTCAATCTCCCCAGCAAATTGCCCAATCTATGACAAAGATTGGTCAGATTGTGGAGAAGATCTACTTGCCTGTCTCACAGACTATGATGCAACATCAGTACAATGCTACTCCATTCCCCCCAGAGGTCATCGAAAGAAACCCACTAACATAGCCAAAATTACCTTCCGTAGGCATGACCTCCCCTTTAACGTCTACATAGGAGGAGAATCCCTCCCTGTTCGTCCATACCAACTCCCTCCACGTCAGTGCCAAAATTGTTGGCGTCTAGGACACCCAGCCAAACATTGCCGTTCCACAGCCAGATGCCCACTATGTGCCCAACCTGGCCATACCCGATCTAACGCCCTGCACAATCACGCACATGTGCCAACTGTGGCGGCCCCCATAATGTATTTATAGGGTTGTCCCACCTATAAATTTGAGTCTGAGGTAGCAACTCTCAGATTCAAACTTGGACTCACACTACGCGAAGCCAGACAAGAAGCACGTCGACGTGGTTTCTCCCTTACTCCTTACTCCAGTAATTACTGCTCACTCTACCAATTCTCCTAAACCCACCCCTCCTACATCTAACCCCCCTCTCCTACCCCTACCTTCCCCAGTCAAACTCTTTTGCCATCCTAAATCCAGACACTCAATCTCTACTACAGATACTTCAATCACCACTACAATCCCAACACCTTCCCCTCTCCCTCCTCGCACTACCCGTAACAGACAGAACAAACGTTCCACCCCCTCTTTCCCCTACCATACAATCACCTCCACCTTCCTTTGCTCCTATGCTGAGACACCAGTCCTCTCTTCCCCCCCTCACAAGAAATCCTTTATCCCCAAAACATCCGAACCAACTCAGAAGAAGAAACCATTGAAAATATTCAAGATTACCTAATGAAAACTGACACTCAACCTCCAAATCTTACAACTCCTGCTCCTTCCACACTCCAAGTAACTGCTGATATTCATCCTCCTCCTAACGATATCCCCCCTACACCCTATCCTCCTACCCCCTCCCAACACAGCCCATCCCCCCCGACCCCAACCCCGCCCACATTAACCCTCCCACCATCCCCTCTATCCCTTCCACTCCCTCCTTACGCACGTGAATCCCTTATGTAACTCATTAACTCTCATAAGTCAATACACACCACCAGACACTCCAATCCCACACATCCTACTGCCGTGCCCACGTTTTGAAACAACTCGTACCTATGCTTCCCCACCTATCCCCCTTCACCGACCTCCCAACCTATCAGACATCCTTACAGAATCCCACACTTTTTGCTCAACAACCTATTCTCTTCATCAAACGCATACATATTCTTCATCTAATCTAACTCCTACATACCCGACCCTAACCCTTTCACTCACCAACTCCTTTGCCCAGCTTAGACAACTAATCACTAACTCAACCACCCTTCCCTAACATTAACTATAGTGCTACATGACCTTAGATGTCTAGCACATTTATCTTGCTTTTAACCATTAACCATTAACCATTGCCATCCTAAATCCAGACACTCCAATCTCTACTACAGGTACTTCAATCACCACTACAACCCCAACACCTTCCCCTCTCCCTCCTCGCACAACCCGTAACAGACAGAACAAACGTTCCACCCCCTCTTCCCCTACCACACAATCACCTCCACTTTCCTTTGCTCCTATGCTTGAGACACCAGTCCTCTCTTCCCCCCCTCACAAGAAATCCTTTATCCCCAAAAACTCCCCCAACCAACTCTCAGAAGAAACCATTGAAAATATTCAAGATTCCCTCTCAAAACTGACACCTCAACCTCCAAATACCAACCCCCTCTTCCACACAAAACAGTATTTCCTGCTGCTATCCACCTCCTCCTCGATCCCCCCTCACAACAATCCTTACCCAAACCTCCCCAACCACCCAGAACCATTAAAACTCAAACCCTGAACGACACTCCCCCAAAAAAACTCTCCCCTTTCCCACCATCCCCTCTATATCCATCCTCCCTCCTAAAACGTAATCCCTTATTCCAATCTCCTACCCCTCCCAACCCCCATCCCCCAAACCCCCCTAGGAACATTAACTCCCACCCCCCTCTCCCTCCATCTCCGGATACTCCTAATCCTTTTCCCACCCCTCTAGCTCTCCTTACCCCTCCAAAAACAACTCCCCGCCTGTATCCAGACCAATCCTTTTCCCACCCTCTAGCTTCTTCCCCTCTCAAGAATCTCTCAGGATACTCTTCGTTTGAAATCTGTACTCTGCCTCGAGATTTTTGAGATTTTTTTGAGGGGGAAGAAGCTAGAGGGGGGAAAAGGATTGAGAGATCTGAGATGAGAGGGGTGTGGGAGTTGGTGTTCTACTAGGAGGGGTATTAGGAGATGGAGGGTCTGAGGAAGGGGATACTTGTGACATAAGGGATTCACGTGTGATCCAGGAGGGAGTGGAAGGGATAGAGGGGATGGTGGAGGGTTAATGGTGGGCGGGGTTGGGTGTGGGGGGATGGGCTGTGTTGGGGGGGGGTAGGAGGATTGGGTGTAGGGGGGATATCGTTAGGAGGAGGATGGATATCAGCAGTTACTTGGTGTGTGGAAGGAGCAGGAGTTGTATTTGGAGGTTGAGTGTCAGTTTTCATGAGGTAATCTTGAATATTTTCAATGGTTTCTTCTGAGGAGTTGGTTGGGGGAGTTTTTGGGGATAAAGGATTTCTTGTGAGGGGGGGAAGAGAGGACTGGTGTCTCAAGCATAGGAGCAAAGGAAAGTGGAGGTGATTGTGTGGTAGGGGAAGAGGGGGTGGAACGTTTGTCTGTCTGTTACGGGTTGTGCGAGGAGGGAGAGGGGAAGGTGTTGGGGTTGTAGTGGTGATTGAAGTACCTGTAGTAGAGATTGGAGTGTCTGGATTTAGGATGGCAATGGTTAATGGTTAATGGTTAAAAGCAAGATAAATGTGCTAGACATCTAAGGTCATGTAGCACTATAGTTAATGTTAGGGAAGGGTGGTTGAGTTAGTGATTAGTTGTCTAAGCTGGGCAAAGGAGTTGGTGAGTGAAAGGGTTAGGGTCGGGTATGGTAAGGAGTTAGATTAGATGAAGAATATGTATGCGTTTGATGAAAGAGAATAGGTTGTTGAAGCAAAAAGTGTGGGATTCTGTAAGGATGTCTGATAGGTTGGGAGGTCGGTGAAGGGGGGATAGGTGGGGGAAAGCATAGGTACGAGTTGTTTCAAAACGTGGGCACGGCAGTAGGATGTGTGGGATTGGAGTGTCTGGTGGTGTGTATTGACTTATGAGAGTTAATGAGTTACATAAGGGATTCACGTGCGTAAGGAGGGAGTGGAAGGGATAGAGGGGATGGTGGGAGGGTTAATGTGGGCGGGGTTGGGGTCGGGGGGGATGGGCTGTGTTGGGAGGGGGTAGGAGGATAGGGTGTAGGGGGGATATCGTTAGGAGGAGGATGAATATCAGCAGTTACTTGGAGTGTGGAAGGAGCAGGAGTTGTAAGATTTGGAGGTTGAGTGTCAGTTTTCATTAGGTAATCTTGAATATTTTCAATGGTTTCTTCTTCTGAGTTGGTTCGGATGTTTTGGGGGATAAAGGATTTCTTGTGAGGGGGGGAAGAGAGGACTGGTGTCTCAAGCATAGGAGCAAAGGAAGGTGGAGGTGATTGTATGGTAGGGGAAGAGGGGGTGGAACGTTTGTTCTGTCTGTTACGGGTAGTGCGAGGAGGGAGAGGGGAAGGTGTTGGGATTGTAGTGGTGATTGAAGTATCTGTAGTAGAGATTGGAGTGTCTGGATTTAGGATGGCAAAAGAGTTTGACTGGGGAAGGTAGGAGGTAGAAGAGGGGGGTTAGATGTAGGAGGGGTGGGTTTAGGAGAATTGGTAGAATGAGCAGTATTACTGGAGTAAGGAGTAAGGGAGAAACCACGTCGACGTGCTTCTTGTCTGGCTTCGCGTAGTGTGAGTCCAAGTTTGAATCTGAGAGTTGCTACCTCAGACTCAAATTTATAGGTGGGACAACCCCTATAAAATACATTATGGGGCCGCCACAGTTGGCACATGTGCGTGATTGTGCAGGGCAGTTAGATCGGGTATGGCCAGGTTGGGCACATAGTGGGCATCTGGCTGTGGAACGGCAATGTTTGGCTGGGTGTCCTAGACGCCAACAATTTTGGCACTGACGTGGAGGGAGTTGGTATGGACGAACAGGGAGGGATTCTCCTCCTATGTAGACGTTAAAGGGGAGGTCATGCCTACGGAAGGTAATTTTGGCTATGTTAGTGGGTTTCTTTCGATGACCTCTGGGGGGAATGGAGTAGCATTGTACTGATGTTGCATCATAGTCTGTGAGACAGGCAAGTAGATCTTCTCCACAATCTGACCAATCTTTGTCATAGATTGGGCAATTGCTGGGGAGATTGAAACTGTTCCGGTGCAAGTATTGAGGGTTGGATGGGGTTCTGCAAGGATGGGGTTACCATATAGGTCTGTTAGTTTTGTTAATGCTATAGCTTGGTTTTCGGATGTTACTGTGACAAGACGGGAGCGGTCGGGTCGGCTATGGAAAGAGACTTTACCTACTTGTTTTTGGAGACATTGTTGGAAGAGAAGGGTGTTATCAGAGTAGGGAGCTGTGGGAGGGATCACGAAAAATCGGTCCCATTTGGCTGCGCTGAAGAGGGTATTCAATATTGTTGTAGTGATAGGGGTAGTCGAAGGGCGGGTGCGTGACGATGGAGTAGTGTTGAGGGAGGTAGTGTTATGGAGAGGTGGGCAATAAGGCTGTAAGGTATTAATAAGGGAGGATGGGGTGGTTGATATTGGAGGTTGTGAGGGTAGAGGTGATGAAGTTGAGCGTGCTGGGAGAGTGGAAATGTTCCTTAAGGATTGGTTGTTGGCTACTGTACTAGTAGGCATTGATGAGGGGTAGTTGTTGCAGTGTTCGGAGTCGTGGTCAAAGGAGAGCCTGGGGTCCGTGAATCGGGTGGGTTACATCGTTGGGGCTATTTGATAAAGGGGCAAGCCTCATTGCCCCTAATAGTGGAGATAAGTTTTCATTACTGGCCATGGTAAGCCTGGATTATGTTGGGGATAAAAACAGTCCATCCCTCAGGGTCCCCTTGAGGGGTAAGGGCTAGATAACTAAATCAGGGGAATACCGTGCCCATGGGTCCCTCAGGCCGTTCAGGACTGGCACAAAGTCAGCCTTTCATCCTTTCAGCACGGCTCTCACACCTTAGGAGGTGGATAGCAGAAGGGTTTGGTGAAGGGACAGAAACGAAAAGTGGGAAGGAAAATAAAGACCAAGCAAAATTAGTTGAGTCGAGGGCTGAGTCCCAAGGTTGGGGAGTTCCCCATCATTGGGTCCCAGTCTCCGCCTCCTAAGCCCCACCACGACAACAACAGGCAAGGGATTGGGGGGGTAGAGAGAGAGGAGTGGGAATTGGAGAAGGGAGACAGACGGAAAGCATACTGCTGAAATTTTAGCATATGCTTTAGAATTGTCATGTCAGTTAATAAGGATAAGAAAAGTCAAATACTAGTATATAATTTTACTTAAAAAAGTAGTGAAATAAGAAGGGTAGGATACTCAAATGTTTATTTGGAACTGTAGCTATACTAGCATATAATATATTAATCAAGTATTACTGCCAAATTATAATTGCATCATTAACATGCAGAGTTGAAATCACAAAAAGAAATTAATGATCAAGTAGCCCCTTAACATAAAGGATTGATGTATGAAGTGTGGGCAATAATAATAGGGCAGTTAACATCCTCATTAATGTTATAAATAATGAAATGATCAATGAACAAATTTGTATCCTACAATGTCTAACTCTGGCAGGTAGACTTGTAGATGGAGAACTTTCAACGAACGTCCCACAGAATGGCAGGATATTTGTGAACTAATGCATATTATGTTCAAATTTCAGTGTTTTATTCAGAATCAGTTCTTTTTTCTCTAGTTAAAACACTAAACACACAATCTTTATCTCTTGGCCTAAATAAATATCATCAATGAATTTGATGAACAGGTGGTGTGTTGCTACACAAAGATAAAAATTGACAACCTTCTTATTGTGGGGTTTTAAACAGTTTTATTATATATTCTTTACAATGTTTCATTTTTGCCTAACATCTAATCTCATGGTGTATGCAATGTCCATATTTGCTTTACATCCTACAATTATGAAATGGAATGGAAAATAATATTTGAACTTCAGATTAACACATCTGAAGGTCAGATGCTCCTATTTACAGTAGTATATAACTGTCAATAGAAAGCATTTTTAAAAATGTTATAAAAAAGAAAATATTGCTTGCCAGAGGTTTACCACTTTTCACTGCTGAGATGTGTATGCTGACTGCTTAAAGAGGCATCTCTTTAACAAGTAACACATTTATTTTTTTTACAAAAAAGACAAACAATGTTATCCTTAATGCTGTAGAGATGCACTTATAAAATTTCTTGTCCAAATCTAAAAAAGGGAACTTGTCACTGTAAGCCAACGAGATTTCACCACACCCCAAAT
>NC_051390.1:12886158-12900745 GCF_015228065.2 Penaeus monodon | reverse complement strand
TTTAAATATACTCTATATCAGACACCTACTGTTTTATGTTTGTTTCTTTTCTTAGCAATATAAAATGTCGACTTTACTAATCCTTTCATAAATGTTCTATTTCTCTACCCTGTCAGAATGTTAGTGGCAAGTGAAATGACTACATCTTGCTAAATAATGTGCAGTGACTTTGAAAAGAAGACTTTACTCATAATTATGTTAGTTTGGTCTATCAAAATCAAAATGAAAGATGCTAAGTTCTGTAAAGGGCAGCCTAAATTTTAGTATTCCTTACAGAGATGTAACAAATAATCAGTGTGCTGACACCAAAAAATTTCACCACTTATCATTTTAACAAGCCAAGAGATTGGAATGGTACATCATTTGGCAATAAATTACCAAGGAGATCTACAAGCTCTAAATTCCCAAAATTCATGTGGTGTAGGTCTGTTGGTCTTTGTAAAGGTGCAGTCGGATGAGCATTACATCTGATAATGCACAAGCACTGCAACAAAGCAGATCTTGTCTTGTGAGTTTTGATGTGCATCAAAATGTATAGTTCATAATATGACAGGATATATAAATTATATCTTTATAGCATAAACTGTACTAATTACATAGTAGTTTTGTTCTTCCAACAAAAATTCTACAACTAATTATGTTCCATGAATGACCTTGGAGTACATACATTCTGGTAACAATGGTTTCATTGCCTACAAGGTTTAAAATCTACTAAGGCCTGCCTACCTGTCCTCACTTACCATGCCTTGTTTATTGCCTTTTCAGTTATACAAACTTGTATATGGATAATCTCTTTGGTTAAACTCATGGAGATCAACATGTACTACATTTAAAAGGAAATAATATATTCTCAATCTAAATGGTAGACTTGAATGCATAAGAGAGAAAAAAAATAAGTGCACTCACATAGTTTATCTATAATAAGCATTTAAATTTTAATAAAAACACTTATGATGTTTACAGGTGGTTAATGTATACTCTAGTAAGAGAAATCAGCAAGGGTTCAGGGGGCAAAACTGTCAAGTTAGGAAGGTGGCAATCATTGTGGTAGTTTGTGCCTTTAGGATGGGATTCATTTCTTTCTTCAGACTGATGAATTCAGTGCTGTTGTAAACTTTTACTTTTTTTAAAATCAAATATGTCACTTGAGGCAAGTTTTATTCAACAGCTAAACCCTCAGCATGCTGTGGATTACCAGCATGCAAGCAAAAGTATTAGGTTGAGCATGCATTGTAACAGCAATGTGCATGGAACTTTCCAGGTGTGATATAATTTGCACACAGGACATTGTCACACCATAGTTATGTTAAAGTGACTAATTATAAACATTTACTGAAGTCTCATCAACCTTCCCAGATTATTCATATGCTTCAGAATTATATAGATCTCTCAAACTGATAATATTATAAAAATATGCTTCTTACTTTCAATGCTTAAGTATGACTTATCAGCAAAGAACTTTTATGGAGCAGAACAACTTACTATAGTACTCCCAAAACTCAAGCAACTGTTGCACCATTGTAAACTTTCCATGGTACAACTGGTCAAAATTCCATTAAATTTAGCAAAATTCCATTAGACATGCCCTCAAAACCAGTGAAATAATTACCATGTGCGTGCACTACTACTTCCTTTTACTTTGACTTATATGCTTTGTACGTGTTTCATCGCGGCATCTTACGCATTTCCTCTTCTATTCCACTTTCCCCTCCTATCCGCCTAAAAAGTTTAAAATTGACCTTCAAATCTTTCTCCTCCTAGACCTTGCACGCCGTCAGTTCAGGAAAGGCGAAAGTAATGGAATAATAACAACCCTTCTGGCGAAACGAAAGCAAAAACGTCACTTCCAGCCTAGGGCCCAGGACACGAGTACTGAACTGAACCTGGAAGAATAATGACAATTCAAGCCATATACAACGAAGTCCTTCAATAGCCCGGCTTCCCATCGCTCCCCTCATACTTACGGGTCATTGCAGCTTGTTTCCTGAAGCCCTTTTCTCCTTTTTTTTCTCTCTTTCCGAGGAGCAACGCAGCCCACACCTCCGGCTGGACGACCTTCTTCTCACTGAATTGGAAAAGCAGGTTGAGGAAGGGAAGGGGGAGGGGGAGGGGGGATCTCTACTATATTTTACGCTTATTCTGGCCCCATTTCTTACTTTAGGAGAATGATTTTCTTGGAAAAAAGAAAAGTAGCCTTCCAGGGGAACCCAAACAAAAAGTTTTTTGGGCCCCAATTTTTTTTAAACCCGTTTAATTATTGAGGGGGGCCGGGATATGGGGAAAGCCCGGGCTATTAAAAAGGACCCTTTTTCCTTTTCCCCCCCCCCCCCCCCCCCCCCCCCCCCCCCCCCCCCCCCCCCCCCCCCCCCCCCCCCCCCCCCCCCCCCCCCCGGGGGGGGGGGGGGGGGGGGGGGGGGGGGGGGGGGGGGGGGGGGGGGGGGGGGGGGGGGGGGGGGTTTATAAAAAAGGCTTGGATTGGTAATAACTTCCGGTTAGTAGTTTTTTAAAACCCTGTGTAGGCGGGAAACCTTGTTTCCAGAAGTTGTTACTTCCAACGCCCCTTTCCGGGAACTAAAGGTAGAAGTTAGGAAAAGAAAAATTTAAGGTAATTTTAAAACTTTTAGCAAAAAATTAAAGAAAATTTAATCCGCTAAAAAACATACATTTACAACATAAATCAAGAAAAGGGAGTTTTTTGCAGGGCTGGTTTTAAATCAGGGTAATGTCATCCGGATGCATTTACAAAGACCACGTTGACCAAGAAGATTTTGGGAATTTTGAGTTTAGTCTCCTTGTAATTTTTGCCCATAGTTCTTCCAATTCTCTTGGCTTGAAAGTAAGGATAATTTTTTTTTTCGGGAAACTATTAATTTGTTAATTCGGGTAAGGAAACTAAAATTTAAATTGCCCTTTACAAACTTAGGATTGCTTTCATTTGTGAAATTATACAAACATAATTATGGAAATTCTTTCAAAGCATCCCACCAATATTTTTGCAATTTTCTTTAATCCACACATCTGAGGTTTTAGGGAATAAAACTTTATGAAAATTTGATATATTATAAAAAAGTACATTTCCAATACTTGCTAAGGAAAAAAAATAAACCATTCCTTAAGGAAATTAACCCAAATAGGATTAATTAAGTTTTCGGACACTTGTATTTCCTACAGGTCTTTAACCACCTGTGCATCCATAATGTTTTTTAAAAAAAGCAAGGGGATAACCAATTGTCCTTTTTTTCTCTTGTGCCTTCCGGGGGTTTACATTTAAGGAGTCATAAAATCCTTATTTGAATTTTATTTCAGGTTTCAAGATTTCCTTTTTTTGCTGAACATTAAACAAATGTAATTTGGGCCCCCCTCCCCCTTGTGTGTTTTGTGGTGTTTTTGGGTGTTGCTTGGGTTTCTGCCGTTTTTGCTGTTTTTGTGGGAAAAATCTTTGAATTGCGTTTTTGCAAAAGATATTATTTCTGCATATTGTATCATTTGTGCAATAAAAAAAAGAAAGATTTTGGGTGTTGTGCATTTATTGTATGTAAGACACCAAACCTGAGAAACTTAAAAGCCCAAAAGAACTAACACATGATTTTGTAATTTCTTTTTTCTTTTGAAATTTAAAATTCCAAAAGTGTATCCTTTTTCCAAACCATTTTGCGGCTTGATTAAAAAGAATTTGGTGTTTTGTTAGAACCTGATTTTTGTTACATTCTTAGAGGAATCAATTTTCTTTCAGAAATTTAGCACAACTTTTGAGAGAACACAAAACTAAAAATAATTAGAGTAAGAAAGCATTGAAATTTTGCAAAGTAGTCTTGTATCCTTTTAAGGGTTAGTTTTTAGAAAAATTTTATGAAAAAGGATAAAGTAAATTTTGATCAGCAAATTCGTGTAGAAAAAAAGCCTTAAAACAGGGGTTTTACTTTTTTACAAAAAATAAAAGGGTAGGAGGTTGTTTATACAAATTTGTTTGAAGGTTGTGAAAATGGCCCTAAGATAAAGGGAAATAAAATTCTTTTATCTGTGTTAAATTCAATTTTCCCAATTAATAGAATTATTTATTTTTTTTTTCAGGATGCCAGGTTGATCTGGAATTCGAAAAGCAAATGAATCAAAATTTTGAGCCTTAGCCAGGCCGGTGGTGGGGGGGGTTGGGTTGCGGGGTCGTGTGGGGGTTTGGTTTCTGTTTGGTGGTTTTATTCTTCAATAGTTGCTTTGTTTTTCAGCATTTTATAAGGTGTTTTGTCTTGCCCAATAAAAAAATTTGAAGCTATGGAACCCTTAGTAAAATTTGGGAATGTGGGGGGAAATTTTTGAAATGGAAAAAATTTTTAAAAGGGTCCTCAAGAAATTTCATGGGAAAAGGCTTTTGTGAGAACATTTGAATTTTGAACTTTCCTCCTTTTCTTGTTGGGAAATTTATGATTTACTCATTAAAAAAGAAACATATTCAACTTTTAATTTTGATATTTGTGGTTAAACGGAAAATTTGGTTGGGGTCAAACTGTTGGAGAGATTTAAGGTATGTAAGCAAGTTTTACTTAGGGGGAAATTCGGCACAGGACCCCCCTTTTAATTGGACAAGAATTTATAAGACTCGGGTCAAAGGTAAAGTTGTTTGCCTTTTATTTTTAAAACATAAATTGTTATTGAGAAAAAGAAAAAGTGATTTAGATCAGTAAAATTCCAGTGAAAGGGAAACTCTGTCACCAATATTTTTTTTTTTTTTAAAAAAACACTTTTTTTTTAAAATCTTTTGGGGGAGTTAGAAATACTACCTGTAAATGTGGAAATAAAAAATTTTTTAGATGTGTTAAATCTAATTCAAATATATTTTTAATTCCATTTTTTTTAAAAGGATGTAAAAAAATAGGGACTCGATTCAAAACGCATGAATTAGACTTTTAAGCAAAAGAAACGAAGAAAAATACAAACTGGTAAAAACCCACAAAAAGGGCATTTTATTTTTGTAGAACCCACCTGTTTTAAATTATTAATAAAAAGTTATTTAGGGCAAGAGTTTTAAAGGGATTTTTTTTATGTTTTTAACCCAAAAAAAAAATAAAAAATGAAATTTGGGAACATAAAAAGATTGTTCAGAATTGGCAGAAATTTGTGGGAGGTTGTTGAAAGTTCAATCAAAGTCTTTCCGGGGCCAGGTTCTTGTGGGGATACATTTTTGTTTTTGATATTTCTTTATTTAAAACATTTTTGGATAATTTATTTGCCTATTATTAGCCCGCCCAAATTTTCAAAAAATAACCTTTATTTGGGTACCTGGGTAAAAAAACTTTTGGGGAAAAATTTTTGATGTTAAATGAAGTTATAATTTGGGAAATTTCCTTGGGTTACATAAATTTTTTTAGTTAAAGAATTTAATAACATTTAGATCTATTTCTTTTTTGCTTTTTTTAAAAAAATAATTTTACTGTAAAGATTTGCTTTTCCATCCTTAAACTACTGAAATTTAAAAGCAAGCTATTCATAACCAAAAAGCTTTCTTGGCGTTTTCCTTCTCCATTCCACTTCTCTTTTTCTACCCCCAAAATTTCCTTGCCTTTTTTTGTTGGTTAAAGGGCAAAGACTTGGGGACCCATGGATGGGGACTAAACTTGGGTAAGTATTAATAATTTGTTTCCCTTTAAATTTCCTTTTTTCTTTGTGTCCCACCCACCTTTCATCAACCCCCATTGTGGATTTTGCGAAAGATAAAGGGTGTTTTGTGATTAACGTGAGAAAAGACCTTTTTCCGAAAAACCTGAATTTGAAATCTACCCTTGCCCCAAACCCGAGGTTTTGGGGACGTTTTTAAAATTCCCCCAACAAATCCAGGTTACATTGTGGAAAAAATTTTTAATGAACTTTCTTTTTTATCAAATGAGGTTTCCCTTTATATAGCCCAACCAGAAACCACCCTTTTGAAGGGGTCTTGACTATTGCGGCTCCAACCTGCAAATACCCTTATAATTTTGCATAATATTGAAAAAATATTTTAAAAGGGTTTTCATTTCCAATAACTTATATTCCCTACCCCCCAATTTAAACCACTTTTTTAAAAATTAAACAGGTTATTCACCTTTTAACACTACTCTTCAAACTATCCTAAATTCACAGTAATCCGCTTCCTCCCCTACCCATTCCCACTTTTTACCCCCCCAAACCCTTGGGGCCGTTTTTTCGTGTCCCTAACAGCTCCCAATGATAAACCCCCCCTTAACTGCCTCCAAAACAAAATTTACGGTCTTTTTATCCGCCCACCGCCCCCCGTCTTTCCCCAAAACCCTTCGAACCCAAAGGGTGAACAAAATAAAGCCTATTTGTCCACCCTTTGGGCCAGACCCGGCCATCCCCTTTAACTCCCCTTGCCCGGATACGTTTTAATCCCCACAAATTCCACAATCAAAATGAAAATTTCAATTGGGGCAGATATGCCTTTCCCCTTTACAAATCAGCCCAAATGTAACCACCCATTCCCCCCAGGGTTCTCGAAAGCCCAACATAGCAAAATACCCCCGTACATGACCTACCTTAAAACGTCACAAAATTAAGGAAATCCCTCCCGGGGTCCCATACCCTCCTCACACCTCCAATCTCAACCCACCCCACCCTTCCTTTTTCCACAGCCAATGCCCCCCTTTCCCAACCTGCCTAACCCTATCTAGACGCCCTGCACAATCACCAAAAATTTTGCCACTTCGGCCCCAATGGGGATTTTATGGGGTTGTCCCCCAAATTTATCTGATACCCCCCTCTCTTCCCAACGGGCTCAAAAACCCAAGGGGAAAGAAGCCCGCCGCCCGGGCTCCCTTCTTCCTTACTCCGAAACCGTTTCTTTTAAAACCCAATTTTTAAACCCAACCCACCCTGCAATCAACCCCTTCAACCTCCTCCCTTCCCCAGTTCAACTCTTTTGCCAATCTAAAAATTTCCCTTTGGGAAACATTTCCTGTCTCACAGAATATTCAACTAAACAACTACTCCCCATTCCCCCTTCTCCCCCTCGAAAATTTCCCCTTCCAGCAGAACCTCCCCACCCTCTTTCCCCCTTTTCCATACCAATCCCTCCACTTCCTTTTGCGTCCCCAGCTTGAGCCACCCAGTCCCCTTGTGCCCCCTCACAATCCTTTAAACCCCCAAAACTTTCCAACTCCCCTCAGATTTAAAGGGGAACCCACTAAAATTTAGCTTACCTTTAATTTAAATTTGGACTCAACTCCAACCACAAACTCATTTTTCTCCTCCACCCCACTCCAGTAATGCTGTATTCTACCTCCTCCTAAACCCCCCTACACCCTAACCCCCCCTCCAACCTCCTATCCCCCCCCCGCCCCAAACCCCCCCCAATTTAACTCCTCCCATCCCCTCAATCCCTTCCCCTCCCCCTCCTCGCACTACCCTTAGAACCAAACTTCCCCACATCTTACCCCCACCTCCAATCACCACCTTCCTTGCTCCAGTTGAACACCGTCCTCTCTTTCCCCCCCTCCATCCCCCCCAAACCTCCAAACCATCAAGAAAACCATTAAAAACCCTCCCACTTTGCCTTCAACAAACCTAACCCCCTCTTTCCCATCCAACGCTAATATTCTTCAACATCCCCTAACCCCCCTCCCGACCCAAACCCCTTTCCTACCACCCTTTCCCACCCCCCCCATCGCCACCAACCCCCCCCCTTTCCTCCCACAACCATGTCTACTCCTTATCCTCCTTTACCCTGGTTTTTAACCTTTAAACCCATTAAAACCAGCCCACCCCAAATCCATACCCTCCAATTCACCGTACCTATGTCTCCCCACCACCCCCCCCTTCCCCCTCCCCCATCGAAAACCTAACAGAAACAGAACAAACTTCCACCCGCCTCTTCATCCCCTTTACCACCCCCAATTTCACCCCAAATTTTCCTTTGCCCTTTGCTTGAACACAAACCAATTCCCTCTCTTTTCCTCCCTAAAGCTACCTTTATCCCCAAAACCAAACCACTCCTCAAAAAACCATTGATACAGGATTCCTCAATAAAAACCCCAACCTTTCCCTCACCTCCTGCCCCCACAAAGAAACGTTCACCCCATCCCCCCTCCAACAATATCCCCCCCCTACGAGACCCATCCCCCCTTTTCCCCCTCCAAACACCATCCCCCCACCCAACCCCCCCCAAAAAAAATTAAACCCCCCCAAAACCACTCCCCTCAAATACACCACTCCCTCCTTAACCCGTAACCTTTTTCCCAAATTCCCCTGTTCCCCCCTCCCAACCCTCCTAACCCCTCCAAGAACCCAACCCCCACCCCCATTAACCCCCCAAACCTTTTCCCCTCTACTTCCTCCCTCCTAAACGTGAATACCCTTTTCCAGTTCCCCTCCGCGCCCCTTCCTAATCCCCTCCTGTAAAACCCTTTCCAAATCTTCAAGAACCCTTTCCCACCCCTAGCTTCTTCCCTATCTTTGTCCCAAATCTCGATGGGCCGAGAATGCTCGTTCCTCGCCCAATCTTCTTTCCTTCCTATGTCGGGCCCGGTTTCTCCCGGAGGGGTTTTTTTGAGGGGGAAGAGCTAGAGGGGGGGAAAAGGATTGAGAGATCTGAGATGGAGAGGTGTGGGATTTTGGTGTTCTACTAGGAGGGGTATTAGGAGATGGGGGTCTAGGAAGGGGATACGGGTGACATAAGGGATTCACGTTTTAAATCCAGGAGGGGGGAAGGATAGAGGGGTGGTGGGGGGTAAGTGGGGGGGTTTGGGGTTGGGGGGGATGGGCTGTTTTGGGGTGGGGGTAGGAGGATTGGGTGTAGGGGGGATATCGTTAGGAGGAGGATGGATATCAGCAGTTATTTTGTGTGTGTGGAAGGAGCAGGGTTGTTATTTGGAGGTTGAGTGTCATTTTCATGAGGTAATCTTGAATATTTTCAATGGTTTCTTCTGAGGAGTTGGTTTGGGGGGAGTTTTTGGGATAAGGATTTCTTGTGAGGGGGGAAGCGAGGACTGGTGTCTCAAGCATAGGGCAAGGAAAGTGGAGGTGCTTGTGGGGTCGGGGCAGAGGGGGTGGAACGTTTGTTCTGTCTGTTACGGGTTGTGCGAGGGGGGAGAGGGGAAGGTGTTGGGGTTGTAGTGGTGATTGAAGTACCTGTAGTAGAGATTGGAGTGTCTGGATTTAGGATGGCAATGGTTAATGGTTAATGGTAAAAGCAAGATAAATGTGCAAAGACATCAAAGGTCATGTAGCACTATAGTTAATGTTGGGGAAGGGTGGTTGAGTTAGTGATTATTGTCAAAAGCTGGGCAAAGGGAGTTGGTGAGTGAAAGGGGTTTAGGGTCGGGTATGGTAGGAGTTAGATTAGATGAAGAATATGTATGCGTTTGATGAAGAGAATAGGTTGTTGAGCAAAAAGTGTGGGATTCTGTAAGGATGTCTGAATAGGTTGGAGGTCGGTGAAGGGGGATGGTGGGGAAGCATAGGTCGGTTGTTTCAAACGTGGGCACGGCGTAGATGTGTGGGATTGGGTGTCTGGGGGTGTGTATTAAATTATGAGAGTTAATGAGTTACAAAAGGGGATTCACGTGCGTAAGGAGGGAGTGGAAGGGATAGAGGGGATGGTGGGAGGGTTAATGTGGGCGGGGTTGGGGTCGGGGGGGATGGGCTGTGTTGGGAGGGGTAGGAGGATAGGGTGTAGGGGGGATATCGTTAGGAGGGGATAAATATCAGCAGTTACTTGGAGTGTGGAAGGAGCAGGAGTTGTAAGATTGGGGTTGAGTGTCATTTTTTCATTAGGTAATCTTGAATATTTTCAAGGTTTCTTCTTCTGATTGGTTCGGATGTTTTGGGGGGATAAAGGATTTCTTGTGAGGGGGGGAAGAGAGGACTGGTGCCCTAAAGCATAGGAGCAAAGGAAGGTGGAGGTGATTGTATGGTAGGGGAAGAGGGGGTGGAACGTTTGTTCTGTCTGTTACGGGTATGCGGGGGGGAGAGGGGAAGGTGTTGGGTTTGTAGTGGTGATTAAAGTATCTGTAGTAGAGTTTGGGAGTGTCTGGATTTAGGATGGCAAAAGAGTTTGACGGGGGAAAGGTAGGGGGTGAGAGGGGGGTTAGATGTAGGGGGGGTGGGTTTAGGAGAATTGGTAGAATGAGCGTATTACTGGAGTAAGGAGTAAGGGAGAAACCACGTCGACGTGCTTCCTTGTCTGGCTTCGCGTAGTGTGAGTCCAAGTTTGAATCTGAGAGTTGCTACCTCAGACTCAAATTTATAGGTGGGACAACCCCTATAAATACATTATGGGGCCGCCACAGTTTGGCACATGTGCGTGTTTGGGGCAGGGCGTTAGATCGGGTATGGCCAGGTTGGGCACATAGTGGGCATCTGGCTGTGGACGGCAATGTTTGGCTGGGTTTCCTAGACGCCCCCAAATTTTGGCACTGACGTGGAGGGGTTGGTATGGACGAACAGGGGGGGATTCCCCTCCTATGTAACGTTAAAGGGGAGGTCATGCCTAGGGAAGGTAATTTTGGCTATGTTAGTGGGTTTCTTTCGATGACCTCTGGGGGAATGGAGTAGCATTGTACTGATGTTGCATCATAGTCTGTGAGACAGGCAAGTAGATCTTCTCCACAATCTGACCAATCTTTGTCATAGTTTGGGCAATTTGCTGGGGAGATTGAAACTGTCCGGTGCAAGTATTGAGGGTTGGATGGGGTTCTGCAAGGATGGGTTACCATATAGGTCTGTTATTTTTTGTTAATGCTATAGCTTGGTTTTCGGATGTTACTGTGACAAGACGGGAGCGGTCGGGTCGGCTATGGAAAGAGACTTTACCTACTTGTTTTTGGAGACTTTTGTTGAAGAGAAGGGTGTTTATCAAGTAGGGAGCTGGGGGAGGGATCACGAAAAATGGGTCCCATTTTGGCTGCGCTGAAGGGGGTATTCATATTGTTGTAGTGATAGGGGTAGTCGAAGGGCGGGTGCGTGACGAGGGAGTAGTGTTGAGGGAGGTAGTGTTATGGAGAGGTGGGCAATAAGGCTTAAGGTATTAATAGGGAGGATGGGGTGGTTGATATTGGAGGTTGTGAGGGTAGAGGTGATGAAGTTGAGCGTGCTGGGAGAGTGGAAATGTTCCTTAAGGATTGGTTTTTTGGCTACTGTACTAGTAGGCATTGATGAGGGGGTATTTTTGCAGTGTTCGGAGCCGTGGTCAAAGGAGAGCCTGGGGTCGGGGGAATCGGGTGGTTTACATCGTTGGGGCTATTTGATAAAGGGGCAAGCCCATTGCCCCTAATAGTGGAGATAAGTTTTCATTACTGGCCATGGTAAACCTAGAGTATGTTGAGTGAAACAGTCCACCCCTCAGGGTCCCCTTGAGGGGTAAGGGCTAGATAACTAAATCAGGGGAATACCGTGCCCATGGCTCCCTCAGGCCGTTCAGGACTGGACAAAGTCAGCCTTTCATCCTTTCAGCACGGCTCTCACACCTTAGGAGGTGGATAGCAGAAGGGTTTGGTGAAGGGACAAAAACGAAAGGGGGAAAGAAATAAAGACCAAGCAAAATTAGTTGAGTCGGGGGCTGAGTCCCAAGGTTGGGGAGTTCCCATCATTGGGTCCCAGTCTCCGCCTCCTAAGCCCCACCACGAAAAACAACAGCAAGGGATTGGGGGGGTAGGGAGAGAGGAGGGGGAAATTTGGAGAAGGGAGACAGACGGAAAGCATCTGCTGAATTTTAGCATATCCCTTTTAAAAATTGTCCATTTCATTAAAAAGGATAAGAAAGTCAAATACTAGTAAAAATTTTACTTAAAAAAGTAGTGAAATAAGAAGGGTAGGATACTCAAATGTTTATTTGGAACTGTAGCTATACTAGCATATAATATTTTAATCAAGTATTACTGCCAAATTATAATTGCATCATTAAACATGCAGAGTTGAATCACAAAAAAAATTAATGATCAATTTACCCCCTTAAACATAAAGGATTGATGTATGAAGTGTGGGCCCAAATAATAGGGCAGTTAACATCCTCTTTATAGTTATAAATAATGAAATGATAAATGAACAAATTTGTATCCTACAATGTCTAACTCTGGCAGGTACCTTGAAAGATGGAGAACTTTCAACGAACGTCCCAAGAATGGCAGGATATTTGTGAACTAATGCATATTATGTTCAAATTTCAGTGTTTTATTCAGAATCAGTTCTTTTTTCTCTAGTTAAAACACTAAACACACAATCTTTATCTCTTGGCCTAAATAAATATCATCAATGAATTTGATGAAGGTGGTGTGTTGCAAACACAAAGATAAAAATTGACAACCTTCTTATTGGGGTTTTAAACAGTTTTATTATATATTCTTTACAATGTTCATTTTGCCTAACATCTAATCTCATGGTGTATGCAATGTCCATATTTGCTTTACATCCTACAATTATGAAATGGAATGGAAAATAATATTTGAACTTCAGATTAACACATCTGAAGGTCAGATGCTCCTATTTACAGTAGTATATAACTGTCAATAGAAAGCATTTTTAAAAATGTTATAAAAAAGAAAATATTGCTTGCCAGAGGTTTACCACTTTTCACTGCTGAGATGTGTATGCTGACTGCTTAAAGAGGCATCTCTTTAACAAGTAACACATTTATTTTTTTTACAAAAAAGACAAACAATGTTATCCTTAATGCTGTAGAGATGCACTTATAAAATTTCTTGTCCAAATCTAAAAAAGGGAACTTGTCACTGTAAGCCAACGAGATTTCACCACAATCCGTATATACTTCAGTTATACATATCACTTAAATCTCTTCCAAACAGTTTTTTACCCTTACCCTTTTCAGGTTACCTACAATATAAAGCATTATTGTTTGCAAGTATCTTGTTTCTGTCTGCTCAATACCATGATGTCAAATACTGAATTATCCAATCACTTGTAGTAAAGGAGACCAAGTACTGCAAAAAGTTCAAAATGTATCTCACAAAAGACCGTGCCCATCGAAAAGGGTACATCATTTTGTATTGTTCACCTTTCAACAAATCCTGCCCATTGTTCAAAAGCTTTTCCTGCCCACATTCCATGATATCATATCTAGTGGATGGTTCCATGAGCTTTCTATTTTTTATTTTTTTTTTTTGGTTACAAGAACAGTAAAAGAAACCTATAAAATGCTGAACAAAATAGCACACTATTGAAAACTTGGTGTATTATTATATAATACCCTAAACAGGTGAATACTACAACACCATCAGCTGTTCTCCTTTTTCTGCTGTTCTATTACTTTCCTGCTTTGCCTCCATCCTTTTTCTCTGCTGCTTTCTGTTGCTTAAGTCTCATCATTTCCGCATCTCTTTGTTTTCGAGCTTCCAGAGTCATGCCCTTGTTGCCATCCTGTATAAAAAAAATGTAATTCAAATTTAATATAGTATTTATTAATTGAACTTTAATCACGACTAAAAGATATTCTTTATTTTCACCATTATATCTAGGGCTATATTTACAATATCTCCCATACAAATTATTTATAAGAGCAAAAACACTCCTACTTGTTAGTTTTTTGCATGAAGAAAAGTAAAACAGCTGATTGTGAAGAGACCTATTTTCTCCTTACTGAATTCTTCTGATCACATCTACTTTATCTTTTCTCAACTAAAATTGACTCAATGCAATTCTAAAAACATAAAAGGCATTTACAACTTACCTTTGCACCTGCACCTTGCCCTTTCTTACTCTCAATTTGCTTCTTCGCATTTTTTGCTCGTGCAAGTTCGCGCTGATTTCCACCTGAAAGTAAACATTTCCTTACATGACTTAATGCAATGCTACATCAAACATCAGCTCTCAAACAGAACACCAAACTTCTTTCCTTAATCCACACAAAGCCTGGCCAAATAAATGGTCTGAAATATAGATATATCTTTTTAATGAAATTATAATTTCAAAAGAAAAAGGAAAGTAATCAGAAATACATAGATGTTCACACTTTCTAACTTCTTGTCTTCCTATGACTTTCTTCCGAGACTCTAAAAAGGTGTCTTTACAATACAATAAATGTCTACAACCATTACCTCAAATTCTATTAACAAATATTTTCATTGCACACACACTGATACACATGCATGCACGCACACACAGATATCTGTGTGCACACGCACATGCACACACGCACGCACGCACACGCACACGCACACACGCACGCACACACACACACGCACACACACACACACACACACACACACACACACAGAGGGGGGAGGGGGTGCAAGATAATACATATTGCTTAAATGAAGTCATGGCAGAAAACAGCAAACTGAATACCTGAAGTAAATATTCAAATGATAGAGTTTTGATTGACTCCTTATTTAATGGTAAATCCCCTGGGAGGTCTACAAGCCAGAATAGACATGGTGGTTATTAGCCTCTGCTTTTTGCATCATTAGTGAATGCACAGGTGTGGTTCACAAGCCTGTGGCAGACTACATAGTGTCCTGTAAACATTTACCTTACTACCTTTTATAATATGTTAAATATACTCTATATCAAGACACCTACTGTTTTATGTTTGTTATTCTTTTCTTAGCAAGATATATAGAAATGTCGAACATTTTTAAACTATACTCCT
>NC_051390.1:12863658-12878658 GCF_015228065.2 Penaeus monodon | reverse complement strand
CATGAACTGTTAAATAATCTGAATTATTTCCCTATCCAGAGTCAAAATGCACAAATACTAATATGTAGTATTCAGTATCACTACTCACTGCCTGAAGAATTATCAACTATAAGCTTAATAAAAGAAAATCTAGCCAATTTACTTTCAACAAAATCTGATATAAATGCCTGCTTAAATTGTGTGCACACAAATTTACAAGCATATTATTTTATGATCAATTAAATAAATTGATATTTCAAATACAAAACATATTGTCATTAGCTGCTGTACAAAATGAAAACACCATCAGAATATTTGCGTAATCCTCTTGCACATGCTTTGCAAGCCTTGCAATGCTCATTTACGCTCCTGTTAAAGTACATATCCTAAATGCCATAGCGCTGACTTATCACTGTGCTAATAGTTGAGTTTTCCTCAAGACCATGTCATTAACAAGTTTTCACATGTGAACAGCTATCAAACACCAATTATTGTTCAGAGGGAGGTTGGTGAAATGACTGCTAGAAATCATTAGGTAAACAACACAGACACTTACTGAAATATTTTTGTGCACTAGAGAGTTAAAGATCTCTTTTAAAGTCTAGCCTGTAATATCCATACTGCCCAAGCATCCTGTTCTCCTATCATCCAACTTGTGTTGAGCTACATGATCTTTTAACCTATTGCTGCTACGAACTTGTAAAGTCCACTGCAGTTTTACTTTCTGAACTGTCTTTACACATAGATGGCTCTACAGGGGCTCAGCCACCATGTAGTCAATTAACGGACTTACGTCACCTAACCTGATTTACCTTTCAGTGAGTTTTTTGGCAATTTATTTTTCTCTTATGCTATTAATATCAATACTGTTATTACCATTACTGACATTATGATTTCCATATTTTCCCCATTCCTAGAGTTATTAATATCAATACTTTTATTATCCTTAATGACATAATCATTACAATGTTAATAACAATATAATAAAAAAAAGAATAACAATAATAATGAAAAGGGACTAATAATTGACTCCTTGATTATGCACTTGTGGAGCCATCTATGCGTAAACACAATAAATAAACTAATATCACAGTGGACATAGCATGAACATATATGTTATCACCAACAGCAGTGAGTTAAAAGGTTTTGTATGAAGAAGATTACTATTGTTTAGAGGAGGTCCTTCTGTGATTGAACATTTCCACTAATCCAGCTTGCAATACGTACCATTAGTGCCAGATTATTGGTGGGTGAACTGCATGTTATATGTTTGTGAGTTTTGTTTTACTTGTAAAATGAAAAATGTCACATTAATCATCCCTTTGTGGTAGTCAAGAATGATACTTATTTTACCAAGTTGATCTCTAAACTGTTAGCTTCATCTTTGACACACCAGATAATTAATTTATTAGCTGATATTGGGTGTAACTAATGAAATACGTCTTGTTTACAGTTTATCTAATCTAGTTCATAAGATAACATAAATGCCTCTACTAAAATAAATAGTTTGAATGCCATAAATCCTATCTGAAACTCTGATAGAAATCTTCTGATGTGCTATATATCTAAGTCATCATCTGGATCATCATCATCCCAGTCATCAACATCATCTGGAGTGTAATGGATTTGGCCTCCAGTTGACTGAATCCTGAAAATGAAAGGAATAAAATGGTGAGAAGTATTACTAAAATGAAAGATCAGATGTACAGTGCATAATCCAAGTATATGCTAGTTCATTTTTAATTTGTTCTGAGGGGGAGGGAGAGGGAGAAGAAGAGGGAGAAGGAGGAGGAGGAGTAGGAGGAGGAGGAGAAAGAGGAGAAGGAGGAAAAGAGAGAGAAAGAGAGAGAGAGGAGAGAGAGAGAGAGAGAGAGAGGGAGAGAGAGAGAGGAGAGGAGAGAGAGAGAGAGAGAGAGAGAGGAGAGGGAGAAGAGGAGAAAGAGAGAGAAAAGAGGGAAAAGGGGAGGAGAAGAGAGGAGAGGGAGAAAGAGAGAGAGAGAGGAGAGAGGGAGAAAGAGAGGGAAGGAGGAGAGAGAGAGAAAAGAGAAAAGTAAAAGGGAGAAAAGAGAGAGAGAGAGGGGAAAAAGAGAGAGAAGAGGGGGGGAGAAAAGAGGGGAGGAGAGGAGAGAGAGAGAAGAGGGGAGAGAGAGAGAGAGGGAGAGAGGGGGAGAGAGAGAGAGGGAGGGAGAAAAAGAGGGAGAGAGAGAGAGGGAAAAAAGGGAGAGAGAGGGGGGGGGGGGAGAGGAGAGAAAAGAGGGGAGGGAGGGGGAGGGGGGAGAGAGAGAGGGGGGAGGAGAGAGAAGAGAGAGAGGGGAGAGGGAGAAAGAAGAGAAAAGGAGGAGGGAGAGAGAGAGAGAGGGGGAGAGAGAGAGAAGAAGAAGAAGAGAAAAGGAGGGGGAGAAGAAGAGAGGAGAGAGAGAGGAGAAAAGGAAAAGAGAGAAGAGAGGAGAGGGGGAGAAGAGAGAGAGAGAGAAAAAGAGGAAGAGAGAGAGAGAAGAGAGAGAGAGAGAGAGAAAGAGAAGAGAGAGAGAGCGAAAAAGAGAGAGAGAGAGAGGAGAGAGGAGAGAGAGGAGGGAGAGGAGAGAGAGAGAGAGGGGGAGAGAGAGGAGAAAAAAGAAAAGAGAGAGAGAGAAGAGGAGAGGGGAGAGGAGAGAGAGAGAGGAGAGAGAAGAGAGAGAGAGAGAGGAGAGAGAGAGGAGGAGAGAGAGAGAGAGAGAGGGAGAGAGAGAGGGAGAGAGGGGGGAGGGGAAGAGAGAGGGAGAGAGAGGGGGGGAAAAAAGAGGGGGGAGAGAGAGGGAGAGAGAGAGGGGAGAGAGAGAGAGAGAGGGGAGAGGGGAAGAGAGCAGAAAAAAGAGGAGAGAGAGCAGAAGAGAGAGATAGAGCAGAAGAGAGGGGGATAGAGAGCAGAAAAAGGAGAAAGAGGACAGGGGGGGGAGAGAGAGAGAGAGAGCAGAAGAGAGAGAGAGAGAACAGAAGAGAGAGAGAGAGAGCAGAAGAGAAGAGAGAAAAAGGGGAAAAAGATGGGGAGGAAAAGAGAGAGAGAAAAGCAAAAGAGAGAAAGAGAGAGACAGAAGAGAGAAAAGAGAGAGAAGAGAGAGAGAGAGAGCAGAGAGAGAGGAAAAGGCAAAAGGAGAGAGAGAGACCCGGGAAGAGAGGAGAGAGAGCAGAAAGAGGAGAGAGAAAAAGGGGAAGAAAGAAAAAGAGAGAGAGAGAGAAAGAGAGAGAGAGAGAAAAGAGGAAAAGAGAGAAAAGGAGGGAGGGAGGGGAGGGAAGGGAAAAGGGAGAGGGAGGGAGGGGGAGGGAGGGGGGGAGGGAGGGAGGGAGGGAGGGGAGGGAGGGAGGGGGGAGGGGGGGAGGGGGGAGAGAGAGGGAGAGAGAGAGAGAAGAGAAGAGAGAGAGAGAAGAAAAGAAAAAGAGAGAGAGGAGAGAGAGGAGAGGAGAGAAGAGAAGAGAGAGAGAGAGAATGAGAGGGAAAAGAGGAAAAGGGGCGTGAAAAAAAAATCTTGAAAATCCCAAATTTAGCCCAAAAAAATATTACCCCATTAAAATTTTTTCCCCTTTAAAAACTTTCTATCTAATATTAAGGCATATTAATCCATGTATTTGAGCAGTGGGGGGAGGGGGTAGAAAGGTTCAGTTTCAAATTCCAATAAAAAAGAGAGTCACTCTCACCTCCCTTTTTTGCTTAAATTTTTAAAAGGGATTTTATAATTCTCTCCCTTTTTTTAAAGTACTGAATGACCCCTTTTTGTGTGGCAAAAAAAGGTTATTCTTGGTCTTTTGCTGGTCATTTTGTTTTTAGTGCCAAAAATTAAAAAGTGGTCTTTTAAACTGCAAGTTTTTAGCATCGGTTTCAGGGTCAGTGGTGGGAGGTGACGTAGTTTGGCTTTGAGCTTTACGGACTTGGACTTGGAGATCAGGTGTTAGTGTGAACTCCTCATGCTGGAAAAGAAAGAAAAAAAAAATTTCAGGAAAAAAATTAAAAAGAAAATCCACAGCCTGGGGTTTTTTTTTTAAACTACAATACAGGGGGAAATTTAGGTTTTTCAATCTTTAATTTCACTTTTTTATGTAAAAAAACTTTTTTTTGTTATCAAAAACAGTTAAAAATGTGCAAACAATAATGTTCAACACATACATAATATATGTATAAATATAAATAAACAAAAAAACAATCACCGCCCTTTTAAGGGGCTTTTCCCGAGGGCTTCTTTAATACCACCTTAAAACAGAAGGGTTTTGGAAGGGGGCATTTTTTTTAAAAAAACAGAGGCTATATGGCAGACAGCAGACAGTATATTTTCTGGTAACACATCTCTTCCTGACAAAACTATCAACTGTTGCACATGTTCCTCTGCAATAATGGTTGTTTTGTAGTAGGTATTGGTTAACAATTATAGGATAATACTATATGATGGTGCTATTGACCCCGGAAAAAGCTTTATGCAAAATCTAAAAATATGTGTGGAAGAGAAAATATCCTCACCAAGAATAGAAATAAAATTAAAGTTCCACGTCTCACCTGAAGCAAGAATATGCAAGCTTCGTATGAGCTGTAATGGGGTTTGATTGAGCAATCTTTTTCCCGGGCTGGTATAACCATCACTATTTCTTTTGTACCCCCCACTGCCCTTTAAACATAACTGCTGTTCATAATATTATGTAGTGGTTGTGCTACATTTACATTTGGTTGGTCATTGTCCCACCCACAGGGGTCAACTGTTGCATCATGGAAATGTAATTTACCATTGCTTTCTGGAAATATAAAATACATAATTAGTAATGGAATTACAATTATACATAAAGGTAGTGACGGCCTTATATGCAGAATCTGAAAACTTAACACTCCTATATGACTAATTAGAATATGATACTCAAATACATCAAACAGCTTTACTGTACCAAATGTGCATTTGTATAAGTAAACACTTTTTATTCTAGTCATTATCTCATTTCCTTTTTTTCCTTACTTACCTTTAACATTCAAAGAGCTTTTTATGTGTTCTGGTGACAGTTCAGTTGACAGATAAATAATGCTGGCATTATTATGGAGATGTGATTGCATAATTGACCATAATACACCACGTCCACACACTTCGCTTGTGTCTGGAATACAATATCAAGACAATCTTTACTTTCAACTTCTAATTTTGATTTCCCTTATTCATTGAAACCTATTTGTAACTTCAAGTCTTTAATCCATTTGTTGAGTGTTTATGTACTATCCACTTTTTGTTGTTATTGTTTTTTTGTTTTTCTATACAGATGGCTCTACATGTGCTCAACCACCGAGGAGAACTGAAACCTTGTTTGGGAATACACAATTTTGAGGTTACCTATTTACCTAGTATTAATATAGATATTATGATAATGATGCTAATGTCTTATCTTTGTAAAGATTGCAGTAAAGCATAGCTTGTAAAGATTACAGTAAAGCAGAGCTTGTAAAGATTAGAATAAAGCAGAACTTGACAAGACTCACAAACCTTTTGCTGAGACTATCTGCTTATGATTTACCCTCACTTTGCAACCCATATCACAAGAAATAGGAATTTTAACTCTCACTCAAATTACCTAATTGTAAGAAAGAAATATTTGCAAAGGGATAAATTTGTACTTTCTGATATTAAAACCTATGACTTTCTTTCACACAATTTCCAACAAGATTCTGATGTGACACATAGTTATTATCAAATGTGACCTCATGCACAATATTCCTAATCTGATTATACTTACCTTTAAAATAAGACATTTCATTAATGATACAACAGCATTTGCTCAAAATAGGTCAACATCTTAGATCCTAACAAATTTGATATTATTGGACTGCTTGTAATGTTCTGTTTGCAGTTGCAATTACAGTAAATTTAATCCATGGAAACCAACTCAGAAATTATGTCATGTCTGACTGTTATAAAGTAAACAGTATTCCAGGGAAGGTGAGGATTTACAACAAACAACTAAAAATAATATCAGTGATATACTACCCAATGACACAGTGATAAATATACTCTTCACATGAAGGTCCCAATAAACCACCATGAAAGCTGAGAAAGTGTTAACAGGCATGAATGTAGTTTAGATATAATTATTATCTTTAGTGCTTTGGCAAAGGCCATCACACCTTCACTACTAATCTTATGGAAAGATCTTGAACTCCTTTAAGGTAGTCTACAAATTATATTGTACTAGATTAGGTAATGGTTAAGTTTCAACCAGCCATCTTTTCTAAGGCAAATTATATATGCTATGGCTACGTGTAAAGTGTCATAATGCAATGTCTATTGATGATTTTTCTGGGAGTTCAGGTCATGTGTGCACAGTATAGAATTCTTAAATTCTGTTGTAATCACAGTACAGAATCAGTAACTATATTGTTTAATGCAACGAATTCCCCTCGTACTGGAATGCCAGGAAAACAAAAAATCATTGATGTATTCACAGCTGGAGAGAGTGTCAGACAGACTTGGCATCAGGCACTCCTGGATGTCAGTCATGCACTCTACCCTGGCATAGGTAGAGCGAGAATTCCCATATAACTAGTCAACAGACATCAGCTTATGTTACCATAAATATAGTCACTTTATAATATATGTATATGACTGAGGGAATAAATGATTTATTTGACACACAAGTGTCAGAGAGCCAGAAAAGGAAAACTCCTTATATTATTCATAAGGGTTTGTTGATCTTTCCAAAGGGCCGACTGGCAAGGAAGCCATCTGATCTTCCCAATTGCAATGACCACCAATAATATCGATACCAGTCCTTCCTGTGGAGTAAGTCTACTAATACCAAAGTTTTTACGTAACAAATATCGATACAAAATACTATTTTTTAAAATCTACTAAGAATACACTTATTTTCTTGAACACTCAAAAATAATCTAAAAGTTTAGGGACTCCTAAGTTACCTGTAAGTAAAAGAAATCGAGGAATTGGTGTCTCACTACACTTTAGTACTTTCCCTAATATGTTTTTGAACATGTTTGACACTTCTTCTTCTTCTTCTTCTTTCTTTTATAGTGTTTTAGACTTGTGTTTGACACGTTACATGCAGCGTGGTCGATCCCTTGGATTGTTTGTTGACATTTGTAGCGTTCGCGTAACAAGCATTGAAGTTCACGCATTCATATGGATTGCAACTCGCGGCTCTGTATGTATATATACATACATATATATAGGTATACATAAAGACACACACATACTCTCTATCATTCTCTATCTCTACCTATATATATATATATATATATATATATATATTCATATATATATGTATATATATACATACATACATATATATATATATATATATATATATATATATATATATATATATATATATATGTATATACACACATTTATTTGTGTGTGTGTGCGGCCGGCGCGTTATTTCCTTGGGCAAGGAACTTCACCTCGATTGCCTACCTAGCCACTGGGTGGCCAAGCCAGCTCAAGTCAGTGCTGATCCCAAGCCCGGATAAATAGAGAAAATGATTACCTAAAAAAAGGTAACACCGACACTCTCCGTGGAAAGGAACTGGGGATCCTACCACGTACTCACTCCAAGAGCATCACAACATGAAAACTACAATTAAGTATCATGCTGTGATCACGGTGGTTCAAACATAAACCTACCGTAAAAAAAAAATTGTATATATATATACATTTTTATAAATATACATATATATGTATACACACACACACACACACACACACACACACACACACACACATACGCACACACACACACACACACACACACACACACACACACACACACACACACACACACACACACACACAAAATATATATATATATATATATATATATATATATATATATATATATATATATATATTGCTACGCCAGTGGGTCTTTGTCTCTGTGCGAAACATGTGTTAACATGAAGGGACCTGGGCAAACATGACGCAGCTGGCTGTGTGCGGAGGAGTGGAGGAACAAGCCAGGAGACGCAGTTGGGTGCTGCTCCTGTGAAAACCTCGTGTGTGCCCTTGTGACCTGAGATAAATCTGGTGTTACCCTGTTATAAGCTGTATCGTGCAGTATGACATGCTGGTTTCCCCCTGTATTGTGCCTATAGAAAAGTGTACGGGTAAATAACTTGTGTAAATAAAGGAAAGACTGTCATCGTGTGTTTATTTCGTGCCCTGCCTCGCCACTTGGCGTTTTCCCTCCTGGTGTTCTGGGACGCTGTGGTGTTCGGTGCCTCTTGGAGCTGTTCAGTGTTCACGACCCTGTGAATAGCACGCCGTCTGCCTAGCCTGCCTTGTGTTGGTGGCAGAGAGACGAGGCGGTCGGCGTAACAAATGGTGTCAGAAGTGGGATTTGTGATATTTGATCAGTGAGAGCGCCGATTTATCATGTGGTCCAAAGATGGTGGCAGCCATGAGGGAGAGGAGGCTATGACTGAGGCAGGCACGAGTGAGGTGAAGCCGAGCCAGATGGACCTGATCACTGCCATGCTGGCCAGTATGAGGGAGGAAATGGCACAAAGGGCAGAAGAGCAGGCACAGAGGGCACACGAGCAGGCGCACCATCTCGTCGAGATGCAGGCAAGGAAGGCAGTGGAACAGTTCTGCCGACTTGTTGAGGTGCTACAGAGCAATCTTGCATCTGTGAAGATGGAAACTCAGCAGTACACCGACAAGGCCTGCAACAGCGTGAAGAGTGAACTGATGGAGGAGGTGCAGACTCTGAAGGGCGAGGTTCAGGGCCTGAGGGAGGAAGTGAAGGAGGAAAGGCGGCGTCACAAGGTAGTAACGTTGCAAGCAGAGAAGGAAGACGAGGTTCTGGCAACAGATGCCAGAGTGTCAGATTTACTGGGGTCTGCCTGGGGTCCGTGGCAGGAAACCCCCGGGCCTCGCAGCGTCGTGTCGGAGCCAGTGGTCGCTGCAGAAGGCTGGGGACCCATCGGAACCGCTCTCTTGGGTATAGGTGGCGGCAAACTCGGACCCGGTCAACCCGCCTCGTTGCCTCCCTCACCCCCTTCCTCCCCCCGGGCGTGTTAGTTCACGGCACGCGTTCTCCACCCTGCAGCCTCTCGGCCTCCAGACATTCTGTGAGGCGTAAGCCAGCTGAGTACGACGGGAAGGTGGCCTGGGAGGCATATGTTGCCCAATTTGAAATGCTGGCATCTGCCCAGGGCTGTAGCCAGGAAGAAAAGGCCCTGCAGCTGGTAACAGCGCTGAGGGGCCCTGTGGTGGAAGTGTTGGGGCATCTGCCCCATCCCAACATGCCTCTTACACCAGCGCGGCAGAGGCTTTGAAACGCCGTTTCGGGCACCACCACCAGGCCGAGGTATATCGGGCCCACTTGAAGAAGCAGACTCGTGAGCGTGGTGAGACACTGTCCCAGCTGGCGCAGGATGTGGAGGCGCTGGTAAGGAGGTCGTACCCTGCGGCTGCGGAAGAGATAATTGTGGTCCTGGCACGCGATTTCTTCGTTGACGCTTTGCAGGACCAGCAGCTGCAAATCTACGTCAAGCAGGCACACCCTGAGGACTTGCAGGTGGCGCTGGCGAGGGCCTTGGAGTTTGAGGCCTTCCTGAAGGCAACCAGTGGCCTAGGGCCAGCTGCTCAGCCCCGCCATGACTTCCGGGGCCAGAAGGCTAAAGTGGAGAAGGTAGCATTGAGGAAGGTGAGCCCGAGCACTTTCCAAGGCTTGTGTTGGGGCTGCGGTGAGGAAGGGCACAGACGTAGTCGGTGTCGGAGGGAGCGGAGAACACGTCCTCTCAACCGGACGGATTCTGATGCCTTCCAGCAGTGCTGCAAGGACTGTGGCAGGTACGGTCACCATCCGAGTGCATGTCCTAAGGCTAAGGAAGTGGTACAGGCGGAAAACTCGGACAGGCTGGAGAAGGGGGCCGAAACCCAGCCATCCTCGGTTCCCGGGCCCCGACTTGGGTAAGCTGCCGTCGAACCAGCACGATGCAGGTGGAGGGCTCAATAGATGGGAAGCCATGCGCCTGACAGTGGACACTGGGGCTGAGAAGACCCTAGTGCAGCCTGATATGTTGGCCACTATGCGACTTCCAGACGCACCACAGAGACTGTGTGGTGTCACGGGGCATTGTGTGCAGCTCAAGGGGCCAGTGGAGGCTCGTATTGGCGTGGGCAGCACGGTGCAGCGGCTGCCGGTGTATGTGGCCGATCTGGACGAGCACTGCTTGACTACCTGACGCAGAGTAAGGCATGTGTCGACCTTGGACGGAAGCTGGTGAGGGTGCACGGTGAAGAGGTGCCCTTGCTTCCAGAGGTTGGCTGTGCAGAGGTAGTTACAGCTGAGCGACTGCACCTTGCCCCCAGGACAGAGTCTAGAATCTGGTGTCGACTGTCAAGAGTGATGCGTGGAGTAGAGGGCCTCGTGGAGCCCATTCAAAACCTGCAGCTGGCTGATGGCGTAGCAGTTGGGCGGAGCCTTGTTGGACCAGGGGAGGGGTTAGTTACAGTGTTGGTAGCTAACTTCTCCAATAAGGACCTGAAGGTGCCAGCTGGTGCAAAGCTGGGCACTTGTGAGGAAGTGGAGCATCCAGAAGAGACGTCGGGGAGCAAGGAGTTGGTTGGTGTGGGGCCGTTGCCTGACTTCCTCGAGGACTTGGCGCACCGGCTGTGGCGTTACCATGGGCCAGGAAGCTACTCCTGGGGCCATGGTGAAAAAGAAGACGAAGTTAGCCCCAGTAGCGGCGATGAGGACGTGGCAGACGCTGACCGAGATGAGGACGAGCATTTGGACGGTGAGGGCGATGCAGCAGACGTCAATGGTGACCATGAGCCAGGTCTTGGGACAGGAGATAACCCTCTGGGTGCCACTGCCAATCTACCGCCGCCCACACCTTCTCCAGAGAGACCCCAGCGAGAGCGAAGAAAGCCGCGCTGGATGAAAGATTTTTGTGTTTCTGAGAACTGATTTTATTTAAATTTTCTGTAGTTTGTTTCAGGTTTAGATATGACAGAGCAGACGGGTCGTCTGCTTGATAGGGGGGGATAGTGCTACGCCAGTGGGTCTTTGTCTCTGTGCGAAACATGTGTTAACATGAAGGGACCTGGGCAAACATGACGCAGCTGGCTGTGTGCGGAGGAGCGGAGGAACAAGCCAGGAGACGCAGTTGGGTGCTGCTCCTGTGAAGACCTTGTGTGCCCTTGTGACCTGAATAAACTGGTGTTACCCTGTTATAAGCTGTATCGTGAAGTGTGACATGCTGGTTTCCCCCTGTATTGTGCCTATAGAAAAGTGTACGGGTAAATAACTTGTGTAAATAAAGGAAAGACTGTCATCGTTTATTTCGTGCCCTGCCTCGCCACTTGGCGTTTTCCCTCCTCCTGTTCTGGGACGCTGTGGTGTTCGGTGCCTCTTGGAGCTGTTCAGTGTTCACGACCCTGTGAATAGCACGCCGTCTGCCTAGCCTGCCTTGTGTTGGTGGCAGAGAGACGAGGGGGTCGGCGTAACAATATATATATATATATATATATATATATATATATATATATATATATATATATTATATTATGTATGTATGTGTACACACACACACACACACACACACACACACACACACACACACACATATATATATATATATATGTATGTATGTATGTATGTATGTATATATGTATGTACATATGTATACACACAACACACACACACCACACACACACACACACACACACACACACGCACACACACACCCACACACACACACACACACACACACACACACACACACACACACACACACACACACACACACACACACACACACACACACATACATACATATATATATATAATATACATATATATATATATATATATATATATATATATATATATATATATATATATATATATATATATATATATATATACATTACGAAAAAATCTAAAAGACCCAGCCAACTACAGGATGTCAAGTCGACAACGTGAAACATGGCATCAAGTAGTTCGCTAAACACCACATAGGTGATGGAAAAAATATATGTGTACACATATACGCATATATATCTGTACATAAATATGTGTATATATATATATATATATATATATATCTATATATATATATTATAATATTATATAGATATATATTATATAATATATATTTACAATATTATTATATTATTAATATTAATATTATATTATATATATTTCATCATAAATATATATTATTTTTATAATTATATTATATATATAATATATATATAATATATATTAAGTGACCGCAACAAATCATTACATTTTGCATATTGATTTTTCGTATTTAATATTTTTTGTAAGATCATTGTTTATTAATTTATATTTCAAACCATATATTCGACGTATGCAATACTGGTATTTTAATGAGCGATAATGATTTGGCATCCTTTTTCTGCTTGTTAATGACGTTCTTGTAACATAAATAGTCTAACAGTAACTTGATTGCTTCACTTCATCTCATCGTGACACAGTATGAAAACACCGACCCAAATATCGTGTTAACCGCACACAATTTCGTATCGAAACTAACTCCTTAATTCAAGGCAGTATTCCAGCTAGCAGAGAAAGAAGGGGCTTGAGAAGAGAATGAGAGGGGTTAGGAAAACATTAAGAAAGAGAAGATAACTTACAATGGTGAAGGAGGCGAGAAGAGAATCAGAAAGGAAATAGGGGAGATGTTAAATGTCTGAAGAGTATTAAAAGAAGGAGACGAGATGAAACGAAACCGTAAAATGGGTTAAAAAAGAGACAACTATTTCAGATTTGAGAGGGAGAAATGAAAGCAAATTAAAGAAAAAGAAAAGAGACTATTGTAAAGTTGAAGAAGGAGAAGGAGCAGCTATCATTCACCACGCAGCATGTAGTCTGAAGCAACACAGCAAATCTGCGCAAAAGCGCAGCAGCATACGGAAGCAACAATGGGAGAGGCATCTTGTAGAAGGAAAGGAAGAGGACTGAAAAGAAGAGGCAGGGGGCGCGTAGGGAAAGAGGGAAAATGAGGGAAAGGAGGTATGAGTTCGGGGTGTGTCAAAGGAAAGAGGATGAAGGAGAGGGGAAGGAGAAGAAGAGAAGGGGATGGCGAGGAAGAAAGAGGGCGAGGGAGAGAGAAGGAGAGAAAGGCGATAACGAGGGAGGGGAAAGGAGGAGGAGAGAGAAGGAGGATGGCGACGGAGAAATATGAAGAGAAAAGGAGAGGAGGAAGAGATCGGGTGGGAGAGGAGATGGGATTTTTTGGCAGTAGGGGAAGGGAGGAGGAGGAGGAGAAGAGTGCAAGGGAAAGAGATGAGGGGAAGAATGAGTGTGGAGGAGAGGGGGATGGCGAGGAAGAAGTGGGAAGAGGAGAAGGAAGAGGATGGGTGGTGAGGTAAAGGATGAAGGAAAGTATAAGAGTGGGGAGGCAGAAAGGCGAGGGGAGGGAAAGAGGGAAGAGAAGAGGAGAGGGGGGCGAGGAGAGGGGAATGGAAGAGGAGGGAGGGAGGGGGCGAGGAGAGGGGAACAGGAAAGGAGGGAAGGGGGCGAGGGGGAGCGGAAAAGGAGAGGGGAGGAGAGGGAAGAAAGAAGGAGGGAGCGAGTGAGAGAAGAAGAGGTAGGGGAGGGGTTTCGAGGGGGACGGAGTAGGAGAGGGTGAGGGGCGAGGAGAGGGAAGGAAGAGGAGGGGAGGGGCGAGGGAGAGGGAAAGAAAGAAAGGAGGGGAGCGAGGGAGAGAAGAAGGGAGGGGGGATGGGGGCTGAGGTTGGAGCGGAGAAAGAGGGGGGGAGGAGTAGGGAAGATGGAGGGAGCGAGGAGAGAAGAAAGGGGGGGGAGGGGCGAGGGAGCAAGAAAGGAGGAGGGGGAGGGCGAGGGAGATGGGAAAAAAGGTATGGAGGCGATGGGAGGGGAAGGGAGGAGGGGATGGAGGGAGCAGGGAGACGAGCCGGGGGTCGAGGTAGAGGCGAGGGGAGGACGGCGAGGGGGGCGCCGGGTTTTGTTTTACTAGGCACGTTCCTCTGATCAGCTTAGAGCCTCCTCCCGCAGTGCCACTCTCACTAATTTTGTGTGTTCACGTTACTTTCCCTCCGTTTGGGAGTTTTTCATTTGTATTTCATTGTCCTCCGTGAGAATTCTCGCGATTGTGCATTTATGTTCTTGTAATACCTTAAATAATAGCTATGGCACTGGTAGCAGGAATTGTGTCAAAACATCTGTGTATGACAGCTGTAATGAGGGAGCGTGTGACGTCCCCAACAAAGGATGAGTCATGCACCTAAGGGTGGCACCCTGTTAAGCTGAAAGCATTATTTACGTATACAATCAAGAAACCAACAAGTGGATATGCATATGTTTTTCTTACTGTTCTTTCTTGCTATGATGTGTTTGTATTTCTCTCAAAGCATTGGCTATGCAGTGCAGCACAAACATAGACACCAATTTGCCTTTTATGGAAGAGTGTTCTCGTTTGAGTTATATTTGCAAAAGTGTAAAAAGTACTATGTTTACTGCATGACTTTAGATTATAGCATATCTACAAAGAAAACTTTAGTTTTTAATGTGTCTTTTCTTATATTTGCCTAATAATGCAGTGGTGTGCTTCATTGTTGATTTTCCTGACCAAAGCGGTCTAGAGTACTTTTGTCCAACGGGTCCAAGTACTCCAGGATATTTAACTTACTGTTGCTCTCTCATTCACAGTCACAGTCAAACACACACATGCACATGCACACATGCATGCATACATATACACATGCACTCATGCATGCATGCATGTATGGACACACACATGCATGCACACACGCCGCACGCATGCACGCACGCACGCACGCACGCACGCACGCACGCACGCACGCACGCACTCACTGCACGGCACTACGCACACACGCACAACCACACACACACACACACACAACACACACACATACCACACACACACACACACACACGTTAAACACATGCACGCAACGCACGCACGCACGCACGCACTGCACGCAACCACGCACACACACGCACACACACACACACAACAAACACACACACACCAACCACACAACACAC
>NC_051390.1:12856158-12858658 GCF_015228065.2 Penaeus monodon | reverse complement strand
TCCTCTCATTCTTTCCCTCTCCCCTCCCCCTCTTCCTCTCCGCTCCCCCTCGCCCCCTCCCCTCCCTCCTTTCTTCTCTCCCTCGCTCCCCTCCTCTCCTCCTTTCCCCTCTCCCTCGCCCCCTCCCCTCCTCTTCCTTTCCCCTCTCCCTCGCCTTTTCTGCCTCCCACCTTCTTATCTTTCCTTCCTTCTTTACCTCACCACCCCATCCTCTTCCTCTACTCTTCCACTTCTTCCTCGCCATCCCCCCTCTCCTCCACATTCATTCTTCCCTCATCTTCTTTTCCCTTGCACTCCTCTCCTCCTCCTCCTCCCTTCCCCTACTTGCAAAAAAATCCCATCTCCCTCACCACCCCGCTCTCTTCCTCCTCTCCTTTTCTCCTTCATATTCTTCTCCGTCGCCATCCCTCCTTCTCTTCCTCCTCCCTTCCCCCTCTCCCTCGTTATCCCGCCTCTCCTCCTCCTTCCCTCTCCCTCGCCCTCTTCTTCCTCGCCATCCCCCCTTTCCTCTTCCTTCTCCCTTCCCCCTCTCCTTCATCCTCTTCTCCTTTGACATCACCCCGAACTCTACCTCCTTTCCCCTCATTCTCACCCTCTTCTCCCTCGCCGCCCCCTGCCTCTTCTTTTCAGTCTCCCTCTTCCTTTTCCTCTCTACAGATGCTCTCTCCACATTTGTTGCTTCCGTATGCTGCTGCTGCTTTTTGCCGCATGATGTTGCTTGTGTTGCTTCAGACTACATGCTGCTGATGGTGAATGTATAGCTGCTCCTTCTCCTTCTTCAACTTTACAATATGATCCTCTTTTTCCTTTTTCTTCTAATTTTGCTTTCATTTCTCCCTTTCCTCAAATCTGAATAGTTTCTTCTCTTTTTTATACCCCATTTTTTTATCGTTTTCTGTTTCTCTCTCTTCCCTTCTTTTAATATCTCTTCTCAGACATTTAACCATCCTCCCCTATTTCCTTTTCTGATTCTCTTTCTCGCCTCCTTTCCCCTTGTAAGTTCTCTTCTCTTTTCTTTAATGATTTTTCCCTCGCCCCCTTCTCATTCTCTTCTCAAGCCCCCTTCTTCTCTCCTCTGCCTAGGCTGGAATTACTGCCTTGAATTTAGGAGTTTAGTTTCGATACGAAATGTGTGTCGCGGTTAACACTGATATTTGGGTCGGTGTTTTCATACTGTGTTCACGATGAGATGAAGTGAAGCAATTCAAGTTACTGTTAGACTTATTTCTATTTGTCTACAATGAACTGTCATTCAACAAGCATGAAAAAGGATGCCAAAAACTACATTATCGCTTCATTAAAAAAATCACCAGTATTAGCATACGTTCGACATATATGGTTTGAAATATAAAGATTTAATAAACAATGATCTTACAAAAAAGTATATAAATTACGAAAAAATCTAATATGCCAAAATGTAATTGATTTGTTTGTCGGTCACTTAATATATTATATATATATATATATATATAATATATATATATATATATATATATATATATATATATATATATATATATATATTATAGATATAGATATATATATATATATATATTTATACACAATATATATATATATATATTATATATATATATATATATATATATATATCTATATATATACATACTATATATATATATATATATATATATATATATAATAATATATATATATATATATATATTAAGTGACCGACAAACAAATCAATTACTTGTTGGCATATTAGATTTTTTCGTAATTTATATCATTTTTTGTAAGATCATTTTTTATTAAATCTTTATATTTCAAACCATATATGTTCGAACGTATGCTAATACTGTGATTTTTTTAATGAAGCGATAATGTAGTTTTTGGCATCCTTTTTCATGCTTGTTGAATGACAGTTCATTGTAGACAAATAGAAATAAGTCTAACAGTAACTTGAATTGCTTCACTTCATCTCATCGTGACACAGTATGAAAACACCGACCCAAATATCAGTGTTAACCGCGACACACATTTCGTATCGAAACTAAACTCCTAAATTCAAGGCAGTAATTCCAGCCTAGGCAGAGGAGAGAAGAAGGGGGCTTGAGAAGAGAATGAGAAGGGGGCGAGGGAAAAATCATTAAAGAAAAGAGAAGAGAACTTACAAGGGGAAAGGAGGCGAGAAAGAGAATCAGAAAAGGAAATAGGGGAGGATGGTTAAATGTCTGAGAAGAGATATTAAAAGAAGGGAAGAGAGAGAAACGAAAACGATAAAAAAATGGGGTATAAAAAAGAGAAGAAACTATTCAGATTTGAGGAAAGGGAGAAATGAAAGCAAAATTAGAAGAAAAAGGAAAAAGAGGATCATATTGTAAAGTTGAAGAAGGAGAAGGAGCAGCTATACATTCACCATCAGCAGCATGTAGTCTGAAGCAACACAAGCAACATCATGCGGCAAAAAGCAGCAGCAGCATACGGAAGCAACAAATGTGGAGAGAGCATCTGTAGAGAGGAAAAGGAAGAGGGAGACTGA
>NC_051390.1:12836158-12838658 GCF_015228065.2 Penaeus monodon | reverse complement strand
GATCAGGGGGGTTATTGAAAGCTAATTAGAAATTAATAAAGTTTACTACATTCATTTATGCAAAGTTTGCATGTGTAACAATTTGGTTGTGTTCTGTTTCCCATCTCCTTACAGACTAATCCCAGCATATCTTCAGTGTGGGCCAGGCATTGACACATCAAGAGGCTGCATGAAATGTGTATTGTTTGGAGGGAGCCCTTACAAAATCATGTTCAGTTCATTTAGTCTTTGCTAGGAAGTATTTTCCCTGGTATATTTTTTGTATTTGGCTCTGTTTCTATAAATGAGGGGGGAAATTTTCTTGCACTTCCTTGGCTTTCTTCATCCTGTAAGATGGCTTTTACAACATTATGTATATTTGCATATGTAATCTGATATGCCACCTTAATTGATGGAGCTGGTGGCATAATTCATAGGAACAAATTTTCCTGCATCAGTTAGAAGGGTCCAGGTTTAGTGTTCATATCATGATAGCTTGATAGTTTGTGCCAGAGGGTTGATTCAAGGATGTCGTACTTCTCTGCAGCCCATCTAATTGACAGTCCAAAGCTAAAAAAGTAAAGAGAAATCAAACTGAGTCTACAGTAAAACAGCAAAAGATCTCTTCTGTGTACCCTGCACTGACTTCTTATTTTTTTCCCTGATATTGTACCATGTTGTTATGAAGTTATTCTACAAGAAGAATTGCTGTTTATTTGATATAATCATTGTTTTAAATTGCACAAAATGTTGTCCAGTATTTAAGTAGTGCATGAAACCAATATGGATGTGCCTGGTACCTCACCTGGACGTTTGTCATCTCCTATTTGGATGTGCATCTACATTAGTTTTGAGCACAGAGTCCTAAATGGGTATGTTGTGGCCCCAATTCAAATGGATGTCATATTACTACTTCTCAAGGTATTTTGACCCATTGATACATATTGATAGAGTGAGGGCCAGATTTCGGTTACATGCTGCATACCCCCATGTAAGAACACTAAAAAAGGCTTAATTAGTCATAGATGACATTTTAAATTCAATTAGTATGCACCCCACCTCTCCAGAGTCATAATTTAGAAATTGGCTTTATCTGACCCTTGGCTGTTCATTTGAAAGAAAATGAGAATTGAATGTGCAAAGTAACTGGTATAAAGTCTAATTTTGCAAAGTCACTACCCTCAGCTTTGGGCTAAGGGATGTATGAAAAGTTTCACCTTTTCTTACATTTTCTATGCCGTATTTAAAGTAATTTTCAGGGGATGTTAGTAGATGGTTTTATTTTATTTTGAGCATAAAAGATTTTTTCTCAAGTGCATCCTAATTAGGAGGGGTCCTAAGTGGCGAGTTTACCCTAGATGGTCTTCTAAAAGAGAAGTAGTGAAAAAGAGAGAAAGGATCTGATTGGTAATATTTCTTTTCAGGCACATTCTTCCAGAGTCACTAATAGCATCAGTTCCTAAAGAAAATTTGGATGATCGAGAAAGTTGGTTTATTAAGACCTTAAGTGACCACAGGCCAGTCATACTCTACCTTCATGGCAACACTGCTTCTCGAGCAGTTGCACACAGAGTAGAACTCTACAATGTGCTCAGAAAAATGGATTACCATGTAGTGGCCTTTGATTACAGAGGTAAAAGATGTAAATTATATGTTGTACCAATAGTGATTATAAAAGAGACTTGTTTATGTAATCTTATTTATAAATTCAATTAGATAGTCTCGTGCCTTCTCTCATCTGGAATTGCAGTAAAATACGTGTCTTTAAGATTTCCAGTAAATGGTCGTTTTGGGCAAGTTACATTAGATAGGCTGTATACTTGTAATATGGTAACTGTTTTACATTATATATATTAATTTTATATAGAAGTTTGATTACTGTTATCATAGCATATTCTGCCTATGAATATGATCAGAGATATAAGAGAACTAACTATTATTTAGGGCTTTTGCATTATCCTGACATGCATCCATGGAGGAAAGTGCATGGGCTTCTTCACATTTTGCAGATTTTTTGTCTTTATCACTTGTCTTGGTGACTTTCCTATTTCTTCCAAAAGTTTCAATTTACTTACCATGTACCATGCTTATCTCATATATTTGTTGAATGGATCTGGTGATTTGATATTGACTTTACTAGCATATTTAATTCTTACAATGGTGTATATTTTTCAGATATATATTCATGTGGCTTTATATTTTCAGATATATATTCATGTGGCTTTATATTTTTAGATGATATTGCTGTAATGTGGTTTATATCTTGTCTTCAAGGATAATGCTATGTATATGTTCTTTTAACCTACAGGATATGCAGATTCCACATATGTTCAACCAAATGAAACAAGGGTTGTACATGATGCCAAAGTAGTCTATAGATATGTTCGGGAGAGAGTTGGCTCATCACCATTTTTTGTCTGGGGTCACTCGCTTGGAACAGGGTAAGTGGGATTAGAGAACTTGAAAAAAATTAACCTCTAGAGCCAGAATATAGAAAGGGAAAATACAAATATGAATATAA
>NC_051390.1:12831158-12833658 GCF_015228065.2 Penaeus monodon | reverse complement strand
ATTTGTCGGGCTCCAGAAATGCCAGAGATTTTAAGGTAAGATGTTTTCATGGTTGTTTTAAGAACTTTTGTAAAATTGTTTCACTCATGACACTTTGTTACATAGAAAAGGACCTTCTGTTACAGAAAGTAAAGTGAAAATTAAATATCAGATTGACTGTAATTTGATACACTAGAATTATAAAAGTAATACATGTTCAGTTTTGATGGTAATATGCTACTTTTACAACTGTGATGGGAATTAAAAAGGAGGAAAATTGTGTAAATGTAGACCAGGAAATCACATCACTAGAGGGTTTGGAGAGCATACCATAGAATCAGACAACAAATTTTGAAGTATCAGATAGTCAGAAATTATATTAGAGACCAAATGGATATGAATGAGGAAATCAGTATTAAGGCCAGTGCTTCTTAAGTACCTTGGATGACAGATTACATTTGTAAGATATGGATGAGAGAAGAAATTTAGAAACTTAGAGCAGCAGTCACCAAGAAATACAAAGTGAATGTGCAATTTCCAATGGGAACTGAATGAACTTAAAAAGAAGCTTGCAATACAGTAATTATTTTCAGGCTCTATCTTCTAATAGATCTTATCTAGTCACAGAATGCAATTTATTAAAAGTAAAATTTGGAAAGAAAAAGTTTCTCATTTAAACCATGAAAAGCAATTTGATTAACCCATAACTGACGGGTAGCATTCATAGAGGCCGGGGCCTTGCTGCCGGGGGCTTATATCGTCGCCCTAGCATGCGCGACCACTCATGCCAAATACCAGCATCCCATGCTGTTTCATCGTAATACTACGAAGATATGTTGTATTTTCAATTTTCATTATTTTTTACAGTCTCTACTTGCCAAACTTCCTGATAAATCGAGACTGAAGGGTATTTTTGTTGTTATATAGACTCCATAGTTGATCATTATTCGGTCTATAGTCTGAATAAAATAAGCAGTGTGTCGGTTTGAAAGTGTCGGTTTGTTGCATTTTTTTTGTTTGTTGCATGGTAAAAATGAGAAAGTGTTAAAACCGACTTAATCACACTTTCACTAGAAAAAAAATGATCTTTTGCCGTGATTGTAACAAAAAAAAAAACTCATGGCATGTCCATACATACTCTATGGCATGTGCGTACGTGCCCCCGGCAGATGGTCCCGCCATGCCATGGCATGTGCGTACATGCCACCCGTCGGCAATGGGTTAACCAGTTACAATTGTGTACATGCATTGTCCATTGTAGTTTTGTTTTGTCAGATTTGTTTATACATAGACGATTTCACAATTTTTTTTTCACTAATGAGAATAAGGTATGAGACCTACCTTTCCTCACCTGTTTACCTTATTTCTTGAAAAAAAAGTTTTCATTTCCAACATTAGTATTGCTACCATTAATGTTAGTATTATTTTTGTTAATAATAACATTATTACTATGATAATAATATTATTAACAATAACAATCACAAGAGAACACACACACACACACACACACACACACACACACACACACACACACACACACACACACACACACACACACACACACACACACACACACACACACACACACACACACACACATACTATTTATTTATTTAATTAATATTATTATTATTATTTGAAAATTTGGTTAAGCAAGATATGCAACAAAGTGGGCATCATGAGCAGATTAGGGAAATATTTACAGGCACTCCAGCATAAGGCAAATTAGGCAAGCTAGGAAGTTAGAGTGGACACTAATACTAAGGGAATCTGTGAAAGGGAAGACCGAAAACTATTATATAATAAAAAAGATAAAGAAGATGAAGATTATTCAGTCATATTAAATATAAAGAGGGAATAGCATCCCAACTCCAACCCCAACTGCAACCACAGTTACACCTCCAACCTGGCCCATAATTTTGATCATTTGCCTTCATGTCTTCTAGTAGGTCATATCTTCTGACAGGGGTTAACAGATGGTAGAAGGACTGATTGAGAATTTAGGAGTAGCTGGTGTAGGTTTTTATCCCTTTTTGTCATTCCAGAGTTTCGAATGCTATTACACAAAGTTTAGCATTCCCCTCTTTTAGCTGCCTAGCCCTTATCCCTCAAGAGGACCATTTCTCTCCCAAACATACTCCAGGCTTACTGTCTCGATTAAGGCAACATTAAGTCCTCATCAGTATTGCCAAGATTATTTTCCATAGATATGACCTCCCCCTTAAGGTTTATATTGGCAGAGAGTGCCTTCCTGTTCGACCATATTAACCCCCCCCCCCTGTCAGCGTCAGAATTGCTTGAGTATAGTCCACCCTGCCAAACACTGCTGCACCACAGCTCTATGCCCTCTAATTGCCCAACCTGGTCATGATCACTCATGTCCCATTTGTGGTGGCTTCCATAATGTATTTATAGGAGCTGCTCTACCTACAAGTTTAAGTCAGAGGTGGCAAAACTCAGATTCAAACTTGGCCTCACTTTATATGAGGCCAGACAGGAAGCACATGGATGAGAACTGTCC
>NC_051390.1:12813658-12828658 GCF_015228065.2 Penaeus monodon | reverse complement strand
CTTTGGGTAGTAAGTGCACAATAGGGATTTGGCATTGTGCTCTTGTCGTCAGTTCACACATTTCCGAGGGATAATTTTTCCCTCGGAAATCTTTTCTGCACATTCTGAGCTTCCGTGTGGAAGAGCGCAGTACAGGCATCGCGGCCCGTCTTGTGGACAGGCACGTGTTCCATGGCCCCACTTTGAGCAGTTAGAGCAAAACGAGGTCAGGGATTTGAAGACGGCACAGCTAAAAGGTGCCATGCCCTCAACTATTTTGATACTTTTGGGGATTACCTCCCCCTCATATGTTATGATGACCCTCTGGGTCATCATTCCATTGATCTTCATGCTTCTGGCATGGATGATATGTTCATTGTATAAGGTCATTTCTCCTGTTTCGATTTCCCTTGGGACATCAAACACAATGATGTTAGTGCATTTCCCCTTACCAAAGACCTTGGCTTTTTCAAGCACTTCACCGCCTGCACCAATAGTTGTTATTTGGGCAAGAATTTGTTCATTCTTGCATCTGATATAAACACTATTTCTCCCAATTTTCAATTCAATTGATCCTGAGTCTTATTGTACGGGTCCATTTTTAGGGCCTGAGAGACTCAGCGATACTTTTCCCCGTGTGTTCGAAGCTTTGTACCGTTCTTGAAGTGCACGCATAAGTGTCTGGGAGGAGTAACTTCTACAGAGGCAGAGAGCTGCCTTTTTGTTTTCCTCTTCATCCTCACCGGGGCCCCACCAATATCCTCCTCACTGAGGATATCGAATCTCCCCTCAGTTTCCATTTATTGATTCTTTTTACACATAGATGGCTACACTTGTACTAAGTCACCAATGAGCCAATTACCAGTACTGCCTGTCTCTTCTGTTTACCCTTTTCTTTGATTTTCAAAAATATTTTATGTTATTTTTTATTGCTGTACTAATGTCTATAACATTATAGTAATCATAAAGTCTTTAATAAAAATAACACCATCGATATTGATAGCATTAGTTAAAAAAAAAAATCCTGCCAATTCAAGGAAAGGTGACATCAAGTAATGTCACAAGGTCTACTAATTGACTCCTTTGTGACTAAGGACTAGCAGAGCCATCTATGTGCTGAGACATTTTATACACACACACACACACACACACACACACACACACACACACACACACACACACACACACACACACACACACACACACACACACACACACACACAAAAAAAAAAAAAAAAAAAAACATTTTCCCGTCAGCATTGAGTTAATAGCAATATATATGAATATCAGTAATAACAAAATATGTAATCAAGGTATAATTATGAATATCATACTAAATATATACTTCACTATTATGAAAGGAATAACGATTACTTACTACCATGCCCATGACCTTGGAAGGTGCCCTATGACTTGACTGTTTGTTATGTAGGACTGTGGAATATTTTTTTTTGAGTCCCTGTGACAACATACCTAATAGATAACAGGGGCACTTTTTTAATGTGTTACTCCTGGATGACATATATAGCTGTCATAAGAAACCACATGATCTGCCGGGTATGGCTATATGTGTGGCGACGTGCTAGAGCGTGTTGAGTGGGAAGTTCCGCTAGATGTAGCAAACTCCCACACCTAGCAGCTGGATGTTGCCTGAAATCACCAGAGTCTATGATAGCTGAGAGATTTCTAATACACGTCCCTGAGGGGTTAATCTGATACAGGCTCTCGTGCACACACACACAGACACACAGGCATCATATTACAGATGCACCAGAATGCTCTATTATTATCAGATTATTATTTATTATTTACTTATATTATTATTTACTTGTTCATATCATTAACCCACTAGTGGCCACTGCCAGGGTCTCCCCCGCTCTGGTTTTATGCTCCATATATTATCTGGGGATTATATTGAAGTTTATGCTTTTGAGAACTGAACACAATGTTTTGTGTGCTTGTAAAGCTAAATTGCAATCTCAACATTTGTTGCAATGGTTGGAAGTTTTATTATAGAGTCCAGACTCTTTTATAATGCCACGTGTATTACTCTTAGTAACATATTTGCCAAGATATAGTGAGTTTTTATAAAAAAGAGATTTTATTATTAGTTTTTTTGTGTGCGCCACATTACAAGGCTGCATGTCACACCTCAAAGCACCCCCTGGTGCATAATACGATAGTGCAGTCGGCATAATAGTTCCTGTTGCTCTAACAACAAATCTGTCGGGAGCATACCTGATATCTCCTCCTCCTGCCACCAGGGATCTCCGAAATGGTGTGCTTTCAATTGTGCAGAGAGCGCCTCACCGCAATGAATGGTCTTGCTGCAGCCCTGCTCCTTGTTGAGTCAGCCCCTTATCTAAACTGCCCCAAGAGCTCAGAGGTGAGGCCTTCTGAGATTCTCCAATCCCAGGGCATGATGGACGGCCCAGGCATTGACAGTGGCATAGAGGAAAAAGACCTTCCTGTACCAGACCTTGGAGTGGTGAAGTTGTTTGATTGTAACTGGCCATCTGATCACCAACATCTACACCCTTCATGATATTGCAATCTTTTACCACCAACAGTTTATTCCCATTCATTGCAGTGGTATGGACTGTTGACAGCATGGTGACGGTGCTGCGGTCCTTCCACATCAAGGATAGCATCCCTGTCTTGCTGCTGTAATAATAAATAATAAATAACTGGTACCCCTTCCCAAGGAAGCCACCAAACTCCATCAAGTGCAGCATTACTTTCGTGGATGAGGCCATATTGCCATGGTCCTGCCTGGTGTACACCTTGAAGCAAGGGGTGTACCCTGCAGCCGGGCTGGTACTGGCACAAAGCTTGTAGACCTTCAACCTGAACCTCACCTTCTTGGTTGTGTTGTAGATCTTGAACCCAAGCTGCACATGGAACTTCCACAATGACTCGTCTTTGGTGATGTCCTTCCCCGGCACGAACGTCGACTGGAATGAGTCGTTGAGGGAGTCCATGACTGCTCGTAGCTTCCACATTCTGTCCTGCAGGAGTGGAGCTCCTTCCTCCAAGTACGCAAAATGGAGGTGAGTCATCAACTGGTTGAACTGATACCTTGTCATGACCTCAGCAGTGAGTTTGTGAAACAGGATGCCGATAGTCAACCTGTAGTCACAGTAACTGGGAGATCCATCACCCCCTACATCCTCCTACCAGGACGTGGGAGTCCACTTCCTCATGTGAGGGAAGGCGACAGGAGGGTGGTCAACTACATACCTGTGGGAATGGAAAAGAAAAATAAGTAAGTAATACATTATGACTGCTTAGTGAAAGAGATATTTACTCAATATGGATATAAATGGGAAGAACACAAAAGCAATAATGAAACTTACCAGTTGGACTCCTGGACAATGAGATCAAGGAGATCGGTGAAAAAACAGCCAAAGATCTATAAGGATGTGTTCCACATCCAGTGTCACCTTGACACCAGGATCACTTTCAAATCCAAGACGTAAGGAGATGTCTCTGTGTCACTAAATGAACTTTTCGCTCCTAGGAGCACTCCTCTGTAACAGCTTTGCTGCCACGCCGAGAGAGCTTTGTTGCTGTCAAGCATCTCGTCGACCTGAGACGCATATTCCAGTTCCTCGTCCGAACTGGACACGTTAAAGTGGGGGTCAACGGTGTCTGCCCTTCTGGAAAGCCACTCATCGCGACTCTCCTCAGAGGAGAGGTCAAAAAAGGTGGAAGAGCAGGAAGAGTGGGGAGAAAACGAAATACCTTTGCAGGAGGTGCTGATGAGGTTGATGATTGGAAGTCATCGATCTCAGAAGAGGAGGACGAAGAGCATCTTCAAATGCTTGAGGAGCGTGGCATTACAAGAGCGAGTAATGAATTAAGTGCAAGCACCAGTATATATAAGGGAAAATTTCTGTGCTTCGACCTGGCGGCAAACGTGGACATGATAGTAGCCAGTGAGGTCAATGCAGCCTGGGTCACATGTTACAGAACATGACCAATCACATCATTGACTGTGTACTGACATCACTTTCTTATGTGACATCATTTACTACTATGTAGAAGTAAGATGGAGCTGTAAAAAGACACCACTTCCTCTGTGTGTGCATGTGTGTGTGTGTGTGTGTGTGTGTGTGTGTGTGTGTGTGTGTGTGTGTGTGTGTGTGAGTGAGTGAGTGTGTGTGCGTGTAATGTCTTGAAGATGAGGAAGTGACATCATTTCAATCACCATCTTTACATTCAGAACACACACACACACACACACACACACACACACACACACACACACACACACACACACACACACACACACACACACATACACACACACACACACACACACACACACACACACACACACACACACACACACACACTCTCTCTCTCTCTCTCTCTCTCTCTCTCTCTCTCTCTCTCTCTCTCTCTCTCTCACTCTCTCCTACTCCCTCTATCCTTATATGACTTCAAAATCCAGGTAAATTGAAGTAGGAACTTCATATTTTCTTTATATGATCTCAAGACGTAACGAGTGGATCCTTGTGCATTAAGAGATAGTTTTAGAAATAGTTTTAGAAATATCCATCTAGACATAACATGTCTACATGACATGTCACTGAGGTCCATTGCATTATGTCTAATGTGAGAGACACCCAGAAGATGGCCAGGAACAACAGTATCCCACATATAAATTTTTGATCATGTTAATCTATATAGTACGTGAAGACAGTGATGGTGTTAGTGTATATATTACATGGGACTACATACCTGAAGTTACACTTGAAATATATATGGGACTTATTTTATGTGGTCTTGCAGAAAAAGTACCAAAAACCTTTGATAAAATGATCTCTTAAGGTGTGATCATGTATTGTCTTTATTATCTTTGTTCCCTAATATCAATGAACATTTCTATTTTAAGAAATTTATCAATTATCATCACTATTGGTAATAAAAGATTAAGGGATTAGACAATGTTTGGAGGGGTGTGGCCTAAGCCATGACATCATTCCCACTAATGTGTTGCTGGAGAACCAACAGATCATGTATACGCTGAAGAAACTCCAACGTGTTGGGACTTCTCTTACCCCTCTTTGCCCCTTTCAACGCCATACTACCCTTAACTGTTGTATGACATTTAATGTGTAAAACATTTAATAATCAACTAACCCCTCTCTTTACACTTTTCACCACTACACCTTTCTATAGTGTTATATGATCTTTGATGTCTAGCACATTTATTTTGCTTTGTAACCATTAACCATTTGCACCAGACTTCTCAGACATATGCTTCATTTTTGTTGAATACCATTATCATTATGTCTTTAGTTGAAAATGTGATAGAAGTGATAGAATTGTGATAGAATTCATATCTTTTATACTCTGTGTAAAAGATATGTCTGTTGTAAGTAGTATGTATGGTAGTTTATCATGAGAAAGTTAGTAGTCAGAATCTTAACTTATAATTTATGTTAATTTTCCAGGGACTTCTTTTCAAGGGCAATTGAAGGACCAAATTAAATAGATCAGCCAAAGATCTATATGCTATAATGGATTACATGCATTTTGCAAACTGAATGCACAATATATTGAGGATAATACTCATTGCAAAAAAGTAAGTATGTCTAGATATCATGGGTAAGTGATAAAGAAGTGTGTTGGGACCACCTAATTTTTATCTTTATAAAGTATTGCATAAGGTGTAGGGCTTATCTTGTAGTAATTGCTAAATGGTATTTCTTGTATATTTGGAAAATTCCATTTACATACAATATTTTTTGTGTTAAAGTAGACTGCAGTCCTACTTATCAGAAAATTTTCAAGTAAAAGTATTATTTGTATGTGATAATATATGTCCATTTTAAAACGTGTTTCTTAGGATGTTATTAAAGATATGGACTGCAAAATTATTTAAAGATACTGAACATTTGCATTCATGGGAAGGTATATCAGCAAAGATGATTCTTTGTTGATTTCATTGTTTGCTGTAGCTGTCTGGTTTGATACAACATGTAACAGTATTTGATTTTGTATTGTAAGTTGTAGTGAATTTAGAAGAATTCAAAGAGAATAAAGTTTATAAAGTGGAAGCTAGTGAATATCATGTTGGATTATTGTGGCTTCTTGCAGCTTCTTGACTCAAGATATTCTGCTCGGCAATGCCTCTGAAAGTTGATTTACAATTTTTAATTAGTTATAAAGTATGTGGAAAGGAAATCAAAGTTAAATTTGATTGCTTAAATGATCAGATTTTATTAATAAAATATTATTTTTGCCAGTAAATGGTAACTAGAAACTCTATAAATAATTTTTATTAGAAATCTGTCATTTTCTAGGAAGGACCACTTAGCTGAAAAAAGAGAAAAAAGTTTGTAGTGGGTGGTTTTTATTCTCCTTTGCAGTATGCTCCTCCTACAGGAGGGTTGTTCTGAGAATATTTTTTATTCTGAATTTATTTCTTCTTGAAAAAAAATTGGTTTCAAGGGTCTTAGAAGTTTTAAAAGTTTCCGTTGAGTCACGGCATTTTCTTCTTCCACTTGGTGTGTGGACTTTAAGTGTGATAATGTTCTGAAGAGCTGTGGACTTTCTTCTTGACCTTATTAACTGGAACAGACAAATATCTTGTGCAGATTCTTGTTTTATGCCACATAGATGAAAATTCTCAATAAGTTGTTTCAGTTTTTAGGACTCTGGCAAATTGCTTCATCTTTCTTTATGATGGTATCACTTTGTTAAAAATAACATGATATATAATGGATATTTTTACAAGACCCAGTACTCTTTCAAGTATAAAAGTATATCCCAATTTTAATACTTACCCATCAAACAGAAATCAAATGTGTAAAAGCAGAAACAGTAGATCTTTATAATACCATTATAATTCATATGATCTCACATTCTGTGCCTCAGTGTATTTTAAAAATTAAGCAAGTTCTTCCAACTATATTGAATGATAAATCAAAGTAGGAGAGATTATGAGTTAATTTTTCTTTTTCATAATTCTTTCATATGAAATACTTTGTTTATTGAGCTACTCGACTGTCCTTGTCAACTATGGCAGGCAAGTAGTAGGCTTTAAAGGCATGAATTATATAATTATATATCATGATATTAGTATGTATGTAAAACATTTATCTATCAGTTATATAATACCATTAGAAATCACACAGTCCCTCTCACACACCCTTGCTCTCACTAAAACGTATCTACTCAGACATACTTTTTCACATGCACACTAACACACATATACTCTCATACATACACACACACATACACACTCTCACTCTCACTCTCTCACTCACACATTCTCACAAACTCAGGCACACACTCATACATACATGCACATATGCACACTCATACTGTCACATACTTGCATAATTGCACACTTGCACACAGACATACACATACCCACACCCACACCCACACCCACACAGACACACACACACACACACACACACACACAGACACACACACACACACAGACACACACACACACACACACAGACACACACATACCCAAACAGATAAACCCCACTTCCACACAGACACCCACTCACCCACCCAGTCAGTCAGTCAGTCAGTCAGTCAGTCAGTCAGTCAGTCAGTCAGTCAGTCAGTCAGTCAGTCAGTCAGTCAGTCAGTCACTCACTCACACATTCACAGATTCACTCACTCACTCACTCACTCACTCACCCACCCACCCAACCACCCACCCACCCACCCACCCAACCACCCACCCACCCACCCACCCACCCACCCACCCACCCACCCACCCACCCACCCCACCCACCCACCCACCCACCCACCCACCCACCCACCCACCCACCCAAGAACCCGCCCACCCACCCACACACACACACACACACACACACACACACACACGCACGCACACACACACACACACACACACACACACACACACACACACACACACACACACACACACACACACACACACACACACACACCTTAACATACATATACATATACATATACGTATACATATACATACACATACACATACACATACACATACACATACATACATACACTAACACATACATGCATGGTGTATATGCCTTAATGCCTGGTGTATATATTATAGAATAGAACTTTGAAGCATGGTTTGAGATTATACATCCAAATATATATACTATTCTGGGTATTTATTACAGTTATATTTATGATTTACTTATACCATTTTGTTCATGTCACATTTTATTTAAGGTTATCTCTAACATGAATCAAGTTGTTGGCAGACTTTATATATGGATAATTTTTTTAGTGGATAGAATGAACATTTTCATCCTTGGCAATAGCTGTTTACTTAGTGGAAATCTTTATAAGATAGGGAAGATGATATGAGCACAAGGACATACATATCAGCTATGTAAAAACTATTGCTATTGTACATGTAAGATTCATTACTCAGAAGACTTTGGAATGTGACCAATGTTTTTGATCTGACAAATATTGACCATGCCACAGATACAAATAGAATGTAGATTTATGTATTTTGGTACCTTTGCTTTAACAGAAGGGAAAGTATTGTCCTTATAGCTAGTTATTCTCTAGTAGAGTGGCTCTTCATATCTCACACCTACAGATTGATAGTAGAAATTATATTGAAAAAATTGAATAGAATCTTTGTACATCTCTCTTTGCAGGATTAGTATAAAATGTGACATGTGATATTCAGTCTCTCATGCATTATTAGTATGATATAGATAATGATGATACTGATTTACATATTTTGTAATGTTCACTGTATTGGCTGGGGAAACATCTTTATTTTTCATATTTTTGTTATTGTTATCATTATTTTTAATTTAATTAAGAAAAATAAGTCTGTGTATTGCTTGTTTGTTGCAGCTATACAGCTGTTATTCATGTGTCTACATGTACAGTTTATGTATCACTTGCCTAGATGCTTGCAAGTCTGCTAAGAGGTAACTGCTTATTGATTTTCCACGAAAGAAGGAAAAAAAATATAATTGCTCTTCAAGGAAGATGGTTATTATAGCGATTTTTGTCATCTTCAACTTCTCATTTTTGTTTTGTTTGTGTTTCGTGTGAATTTAGTATGTTTGTGAATACACCACTATATATTGTTATATGCTCGTCATTCCAGTAATGACAATATGTAAAGTAACCTTAAGATAGTTCTATCACTGCGAAAGATATCATACACTTAAAATATGATTTCTTTATTGATTGATAAATGGTTTATTTGCTGATGTGGGTAGCGCTCTTGTAGTTAACAAATTATGATGGATCTTTTAAGTAATGGTATAGGGGAAAAATATACTCATATACAAGTGTCAGACATTTACATAACTGTGAAGTATGATGTTTCTACAAAGAAAGTTTCAATTTGATGGCTTCAGATAGTGTGTGTGGTGATTCTGAGTACAGGTTTGCCTGCATGACTGCAATTGTTCTTTTTTAAATAGTCAGTTTAACTTTGGTAAAGATGTGATTAACTTTTCACATGGTGGTACAAGCAAAACAAATAAGAAATAAATAGTTTTGAAAGGGAGATGTGAAATGTCAGGAAATAGTATTATAATGAGCAGGAAATAGATAGTAGAGATAAAAAATTATTTGGTTTAAACACAGGGAGTATATTGTGAAATATAAGAAAGTTAGAGGAAATAGCTAGCACATATATTATTTAAATGTTGTTCACAGAACAGAAGTCAAATATGAATCAATAAGAAAGGAAGAACAAAGAAAAGAAAGTTTTTAAAGGTAGAATTTGCTTACTCAGAGCAGTCTTTAATAGTGATTTTATAAAAGATGATTAGCATTGGTCTTATTTTATTTTTAAAATGAAATTCTAGTAAAATGCCCTTTGTCTATTATTTTATGGCCTCATTTCTGGGAGGGAAAATACACCAAGGTATTAATTCAGAAAGGAAATTAGCTGAAATATATGCATGAATTTATATTTTTCATAAGATAGCACCTTTACTTTAAACCAATCTCATGTTTTAACTATGCATACTAAAGTCGGCCTACATATTATTGATATTGATTTATTATTGTTTGTTGAATCTCATAAGCAATTTCATGTACTTCAGATTAATTAAAAGCTTGTAAAGACATATAGAAAATGACAGTGACAATTAATAGTAGTACTTTTGTATGTGTTACTACTAGTACCAGTAGTATTGTTACAACTATTACTACTATTACTGCTATTCATGCTACTGCTACTACTGCTGATTCAATTACACTGCTACTATTATTACTGATATTGCAATTACTCTGCTACCAATATTACCAATACTGCAATTGCACTACATACCTCTATTGCTGCTGCTGCTGTCACTGCAAGTACTGTGCTGCTATAGTTACAACTACTACTTTTGCTTTTCTTGTTGTTTGTTTTTTTTCTTGTTCATTTTTTACTTATTTTTTATGTACATCATTTTTTTTTCTTTATCTCTTCTTTCTTTTCTTCCTCCATTACTTCTTTTTCAACTTCTGTTACTGTAGCAGTATTCACTATTACTTGTAAAATAATAGTTCAGAGTTTTCATTTTGCCATTATTGGCATTATTAACAATGCCAAAAAAATATATCTTTACTCATTACAGCACTGTTCTCATAGATGTATTAGAAAACCAGTGTTTATGTACTATATATTGTATGTATTATCTGATGTTACTACATATATGTATCTGTTTGTCTGAATATGTTTGTGTGCTTAGAAACAGCAATATTGTTTTTTGCAGTGTTGCTTTAGTTTTATTATTGAATTTATACATTTTTTGTCTGTAGAAGAAATATTGTGATACAGGAATTGATGGATATGATGTACTACCTCTCCCTATTCCTCCATGATGTAAACTTTGTGAATGATGGCCAAAACAAAATTTTAAGAATGTGTGTTTGATCTTTATGTGTATGCCTAGGTATGTTGTCTTCTATGTTTGTAAGAATATTATAACCTGATGTACTTTCATCATCAGACAGATTTATGTTAAGTGGTGTCCTGTTCCTGTTTAGTCAGTAATTTGCTTTGTCAATATTTCAGAGAGTGTATATTGTATATGTTTCTGTACAAGTTTAGATAATATAATTTTGTGTGCTCTGGCTTAGTTTCATATCTTATTATTCGCTTTTACATTGCTAGTGTATATATGAAGACATATATGTATTGTCATTCATAGCATTGTAAGTAGTAAAGCAAAAAAATTTGAACATCTTTTACACAGTTCTTGACCCCTTGGATGTCCAATAAATAGGCACTTAGATATTTAACCCATTGCTGCTGGGTGGCATGTATGTACATGCTTATGGCATTGACTGGACTCCTTTCGGAGTAGCATGTACTTCCATGCCATGCATATCAGGTCTGCTCCAAGTTGTGTGTGCTAAACAGTTGTTCTCTTGTTTAGCTATGACTGAAGTCATTGAGTAGCTACAACTATCAAAAGTAGGCTTAAAGTCACCTTTGTGGAAAATTGTATGTGCTGCAGCCAAAATCTAAAACTGGGAAAATTATATGCTTTCACTGCTTCTAATTTTTCCCTGAAGGGGCTGATTGGATGTGGTGCCTAGCATGTGGTGTAGTGGTGTGCAAAACACCTGGTGGCATTGAGTTAATATCTGATATTGGTATTTGATTTTTGTTTAATATGTTTGAATTTGTTACATATGTAATTTTTGTATAATCTTACTATTTGTGCTACATTTCAAAAGGAAATTAGTGTTCCAGGATAAAGTTGAAGTTGACATGTAGCAGAAGATAAATCAACCAACAGAGTTATTTTGTTGGTTAGTTGTATTTTAGAACTGTGTTGCCTCAGGGAAATTTTTATAGATTAATAAGTTCCCATTTATGTTTGTAGTATCTATTAAAGGCATATTATGCATTGCATTGAAGCATTTCCTTTCATGGATATGATAATTTTTGATCATAGGAGCCAGTAAATTTCCTTTTAGATTAGAATATACCTTCCAAGCTTGCAGTGATTACCGTATATTTTATCTGTCAGACAGAAAAAAAAAGTGAGGGTGAGAGAGTAAGAGAGGAGGAAGAAAATATTAGGGTAGGGAAGGAAGGCAAGAAGATAGGGAGACAAGAAGGGAGGGAGAAGGCAGGAAGGGAGGAGGCAGGAAGGGAGGGAGGAGGCAGGCAGGGAAGGAGTATGGGAGACAGGGGATGTGTGTGTGGGAGAGAGAGAGAGAGAGAGAGAGTAGAGGGAGAAAGAGGAAGAGGAGGAGAGAAGAAGAGGAGAAAGGGAGAGGAGAGAGAAAGGAGAGAGGAGAGAGAGAAGAGAGGAGGGAAAGAGGGAAGAGAGAGAGAGAGAGAGGAGGAAGGGAGAGAAGGAGAGAGAGAGAAAGGGAGGAAAGGGAGAGAGAGAGAAAGGGAGAGAAGGAGAGAGAGAGAAAGGGAGAGAAGGAGAGAAGAGAGAAAGGAGAGAAGGAGAGAGAGAGAAAGGGAGAGAAGGAGAGAGAGAGAAAGGGGAGAGAGGAGAGAGAGAGAAAGGGAGGAAGGAGAGAGAGAGAGAAGAGGAGGGAGAGAGAGAAGAAGGAGAGAGAGAGAGAGAGAAAGAGAGGAGAGAAGGAGAGAGAGAGAGAGAAGAGAGAGAGAGAGAAAGAGAGAAGGAGAGAGGAGAGAGAGAAGGAGAGAGAGAGAGAAGAGAGAGAGAGAGAGAGAAAGAGAGAAGGAGAGAGAGAGAGAAGGAGAGAGAGAGAGAGAAGGAGAGAGAGAGAGAAGGAGAGAGAGAGAGAAGAGAGAGAGAGAGAGAGAAGAGAAAAGAGATAGGAGAGAGGAGAGAGAAGAGAGAAGGAGAGGAGAGAAGAGAGAGGAGAGAGAAGAGGAGAGAGAGAGAGAAGAGAGAGGGAGAGGGAGAGGGAGAGGGAGAGGGAGAGGGAGATGGGATGGGGATGAGAGGTTGCAAAGGAGAGAGAAAAGAAAGAAAGGGAAGGCTGAAGAGAGAAGGAGAAAGTAAGAGATAAAAATGGAGTGAATGAGAGTGAGAGGACAAGATGGTAAGAGGGAGAGGATACAGGAGAGGGAGAGGGAAAGGGAAAGGGAAATAATGCAAAAACAGAGACAAGGACAATTCTATTGGGGCCCAATGTATTTGATAAATAGAGGTTTTAATATAGTGACATAGATTTTTGTTTTCTAGTTTTTAGATTTTTGTTTAGTAGTTTCTTCAAAAATTATAATTTTGGATGTATAATTGCTTATATTTATCTATTTATTTTCTTAGTTCATTTTTTAATAAACAGGCTAAGGACTAATATATTGCATACAGTGTCAGAATGACTATAATGCAGTTGAATAAATGCATTAAGGATTAACATAGAGATACGAGTATGAGATATGCATGACCAAGTAGTAATTAATAAGCATAACAAAAACATTAAAAGGTTATCTTGATATTGTGCAGTTAAAGGAAGGAATTACATGCTCACTGATTGTTCATGGTGCTTTGTGCATTCCAAAGACATTCTAGATATGTAATATAAATATATATTTTATCTTTTCTTCATGCAATAAATTATAAAGTTAATATAATATATTCCTTTTTTTAAATCCCTGGGTATTTTCATTTGCTTTGAAAAACAGTAAGTGCACCAGAAGGAATTCTGGTGGAGGAGAAAGGTAAATTGGTACCGATGTCGTGGGCTCGGACACACAAAGGGTATAAAGTTATTTAATATATTGATTTGCTTCATCTTAACTCGCATCAGTCGTGGTGAATGGAGAATAGGTGGAAATAGTGCATTACATTACATTACATTTCAGAATTTTAAATATTTCTATGAAACTTTTACGACTTATTTCCTGTTATAAGCATTCTGAAATAATCTTTGCTGCATTATATACATAAAAACAACATATACATAAAAAGATTTCTTCAGTTAATGAGTTAAGTATTTTTTCAAGTAACTAATTTAAGTAGCAGTCATAATAGTCATAATAAGAATCTGTAGACTATGTCAAATTCAGTATTAAAAAGACATTGAAGGATCACAGAATAAAACACTTTGTCTATTGAATCTTTATTAAGAGCAATATTCAATGCATTTCTGAGAAGCAAAATTATCTAGTAGTGATGGTACATACAGAATGACAATGAATTACTGCAGATAAAAAGTGAATAGACTGAATATATAAAGAAATCACTCTCTTTCATCCATAGCTATTAAGAGATATATTGATCTACAGTTCTTACATTATATAGTTGTCTAAGCTCAGAGTTCTAGTTCAATTATATACCATGAAAGAATTGTTTTGTAAGACTGTTCAAATAGTTAACTTTTTCAGTAATATCTTATTAATGATTAATAATATCATTATTTAGTGGGATTTTTTTTTTTAAGGAAACAAACACCAGGTGCAAGAAACAATTTTGTGGAAAAGCTTTAGTGAAAGAACCATTAGAAAAATTAAAATGTGCTAATGACTGAAGATAAACAGCAATGAATATAAGTCAAGTTACAAGTCATAGTGCATGCTCAATGCAGTGAGCCCAATAATTTGGTAATATTTTGACCTGTTTTCCTGTTCACATGGATGGACTTTAATACATTTTTTACAAGATAAAAAAAATAAACTACCAGTCACAGATTTAAATTTACTTTAGCTCACAATATAATATCACATCATTTTTCATCACTGAAAAATTCCATAAACTACAGGTTATAAATAAAAATAAAAATAAAATATCCATAACATACATTTCGGCTTATGAATAATAATTTGGTATCAGGCTGTAGTGGAACAATTAAGTGTCAACAGTTTCTCATGCTAGCAGACTTGCTGTATAGCATAAGTATATACACATATCTAAAGATTTTCTTTTTAAAAATTAAGGTCTAATGTAAAACAATACCAATTATATGTTTGTCAATATTCAGACTGCTCTTTCAAAAACTAGATCACATTAGCAGACACTGAACCTTAAAGATAAGAGTAAATGGGGGAAAATACAAATAATACCAACAGCTGATTATCAACGAACAGATAGGCTCTGGCAAGAGCAATCATGCATATAATTCTTCATGGATTTTGAT
>NC_051390.1:12808658-12811158 GCF_015228065.2 Penaeus monodon | reverse complement strand
AATCACTTTCAAGGGCAACTCAATTAGAAATGTGTCAGTTCTATAGGTTTTAGTAATATACAGAGATGGTAGAATACAATACATAGGTTGTCATCATATTTTGTTTAAAAATATGCTTGTCATTATTAAGCTTCAGGTTTTGAACCAAGATTTCTGATCTAGAATAAACTATTGCATAACAATATGCATGAAAATTTATGATGTTCCACAATCCCATGTTTACTACTCATTTTGAATAGAAAGAAAGGAAAAAGTTTAAAAAGTACCTGAATATCAACCTCACTGTTTTCATAAAGATCAATTGTATAAGCAGAATTTAAATAGCTGAAAGATTTTACATGTTTACATTACTCTTTAGTCACTGCTTCAACAACTTCAGCGGAGGCTGCTGAGATCGTCAGGTTCTTAACAGCTTAAGTACAGCTATTGCTTCACCCTTGAGCTGAATATCACAGCTAAAAGTGTACACAGACAAAAAAGAAAGAAAGAAAAAATTGAAAAAAAAGGAAAATAAGATATAACATGCATGACCAATGAGCAGTTGCTGGTAACAGGCAGAACAGGCACAACATTTAAACTCCAGAAAGGAAACATGTTGGTTCTAATACCACATGCTAGAGGATAGAAACATATTAGTGGTTATAGTTAACAATCTTTGGTCCACAATATCAAGGTTGGGAGGGATTGTGTGCAAAAGCCATTCATAGGATGGTTATGTATAATAATACCCATCTATGAAAAATAAATTATGGGACTCTGTGAACCAATATCACTCTCTGATATAAATATCAAATATTATAAGATAAGCAAGATGTTTAAGTTGTCTAAGATCACAACCATGTAATTCTAGGACTGAAAAATTTTCTTCTCAGTAATAAGATACTTTTAAGGTAGATATTCTTGAATAACCATTCATGCATTATTAAGGTAAACTTTAATTCAGCCTGGAAGCCATAATTGCTGTTAAGACATCAGTTAATGATTGACTAGATATATCCTCAACATTTAAAAATTCTGCATTTTCATAAATCTTATGAGGGCGTGTCTCAATGTCACATTTTCATATATTTTTGTTTAAGCTATTTAACCTTAACCCATAAACAAAGGTGTACATAAATAATTGTCTTTTCTGTAAGACATATAACAACCCTTTGACTAGACAGCTGACACACTGGAAAGTCATTTTACTTTGAGCAGTGTAGATTATCTCTCACATTTTTTGATTAGCAGTCCATATAACATCAATGTTCAGTGATGATAATAAAACACTTCCATATCAGATCCTCTGAAATAAATCTGGAAAAATCTTGACAAAGAATCAATATCCTGATTCTTGAACAGCTATCCCATTATCAGAAAATCAATGTGCAAGCGTGTGAAAAGTAAACCTTTTTGATTGTTGGTGTACACTGCAATAACTGAAATTACTGGCATATACCCTTAGTAATTAACAATCATTCTTCTTTTAAAAGAATACTTTTTACATTAGAGGAACAATTACACATACACAAAGAAAAATAAATCTTTTAAATTTTACTATCATACTGAATTTCATCTAGGACATTTCTTTCCCAATTCCTTTTCTTCACTGTCTTCAGGGATAATCAAACCCTTCAGATATTCTAAAATAAGTGGAGGGGAAAACTGACTCCAGTAACCAGGGATCCAGTTTGAGGTGCCACAACCCCACTGAACCTGTTGTTACGTATTGTCTGGTATCTGTGCTGTACTGACAGGAGGCTCCTTGTTGAACAGAACCACCAACGCTTCTAATGACTGCCGAACCTTTTTGGTAGAAAAGAAAAACTGTTAGCGTAGCAATGAAATATAACCACAAGATATGATCATTCTGTGCAAAAAGTTAAGCAGAGCATTCTATTTTGGTTTCCTTTCAAACTAACATGTATCAGTAAGATGTTGATCCATTTCTTTTTTAGGGGGGAAGTGGGACAGAAAGAAAGAAAAAAGGATTTTACTTACTGTAGCTATATGCTTTAATTGTATGCTTAAAGTTTTTTCAATCTCACTTGATGCTGCAGCATGTAGTCTCTGTTGCATTTGTAGCACCTCTTCATACATACCATTGCTGAAAGGCAGGGAAGAAATTAGAACGAGTTCTGTTAGAATCAAAAGGTCAGTGCTTTATGGGTAAAGAGACAAGTTAGGATAAATGTACTTATGCTGCACTTAACACATAGGTGATGGCTGCAGACAAGTTGACAAAGGTGATTGTATTTGATGAATGATTGGTTGGTGATGATATTTCTCTCTTAGGTAACAGCTTGGACATTATAATTATTTTGAAAGTGAAAGGTTGTGATAAGAACTATTTGAAATGTGATAAGCTAGTAATAAAGATTATTTGAAACACAATGACATTATTCAGACATGCACTAAGCCATTCATCATCAACCTCTGAGGTGCTGTTTTGCTTCAATAAAAACGTATAACATGTACCCATTTTCTTTTCTTTGATAATATTATCAATATCAGTACATTT
>NC_051390.1:12798658-12801158 GCF_015228065.2 Penaeus monodon | reverse complement strand
TTGACATTTACAGGAGTAAGAGAGTCACTTCTCATATTTTGCGTTCTCACTTATTCAATAATTCTTTGCCCTGAAGCGCATGCTTCTTCTTCTTGTATGTTAAAATATAACATGAAAGATTAGTACAATTAAAGAGTATAATCAAACTGTTCATATACTTTATGGCCATTTTATGAAGCCAGTGAATACACCAAAACACCAGCAGTTAAAGCAGTTTAATTGAGCCTCATCGTTTCATCTCACTCGCCACATCTTTTCCCGAAGAGCACGAGTTCCTGAGGAACTACAAGTCCATGGGCGAGGCTGTGGCTCAACAAATGGCCGAAGGACATTGGCCGCCCGATTCTTCGTTGACGAAAATTTCACTGAACGGATATCCAACCGAATGGACATTAAGCCGTTTTAATTTTCCTTGTTACCTCTATTTCCTTGTATGCTTATAAATCCACGCTAAATAATAAAACACATCAAATTATATATTTTATAGCATATATACTACATAACGAGATATACCTTAGGGTAGTATATGATTCTTAAATTTAAAAAGATTATGGGCAACCCCTCTTCAGAAATCGATCCAAGGCCACTTCTCATATTTCTCAGCAACAGAATTCAGTCTTACTTTAGATATCTCATACCCTACTCCACTCCTGAGTCAGTGTGGGAAAGAGAAGTCACACCTTCCTGCTCTTTTGTTAGCTCTGAAACAAGCGGTGGGGAAGTAACTGCCATTTTCTGCTCGAACCAACTGCTTGTCTTTCTGCTTGTTTTGCGAATGATATAGGTTGTTTCTAGCGGCATGATAAGAAGTGACACATTATGAAAATCCAAAACTGTCTTAACACTTTTTTTTTTTCAAATTGATCGGAACAACAAATCCACCAGCTTTACTAGACTGAATGTCAGTTCGGCCGTTCATTCATATAACTCTCCTACTGCATTTTTATTCAGCTGAAATCCCCATCAGTGAAATATTCGTCGGCCAGGTATCCGCAGTCTGTCTATCCGGAAGATATGCGAAAAATCGCAATGAGGAGCGTTAATGTTAAATACTTCATCATATTATATTTTTATATAATATATTTGACTTGAAGTTGAAAGGAATCTTTCTAGAAGAGGCCGCAGGCGGTATACGCATATCTAGCAACCTCTGGCAACGGCAGAGGGTCATGTGATGTCCCCCTCCCCTCCTCTCCCTTGCACCCAATCCACCCCCGTGCATAATTAAAGTAGTGTGGAACGCAACTTATGTGCACCAATACACCGTGTTTTTGACACACACTTGCTGCCACCCTTGGCAAGGTCAGGTACTTTTCATGACGACACGTGATGAAGTGTTTGTACTGAATTTCCTTCTACATCCGTCGAATGTCCGTCGCTCGTCTCCGGTAAGTCTGCGTTTCTTACTTTCTACTCTTCGACTTTCTTTATGGCTTTACGGCAGGGATACATACGTGGACGATGAGACGTTACATAAGGGTCCGAGAACGAGGCGTTACGGAGACATTATTGTGTTGTGTACTTTTTATGTCCCATGGATATGGCTATAGGGAGAATGTATTTCCTTAAGAGTTAAGGTTCAATGAATGTTTGATTAAGTGTTCGTAAATGTTTATGATAACACAGAAGTTGCAAATATAGTAGAAATGAAAGCCGGATGGCCAGTGACCGATAAAATGTTAAATTTCATCAACCACATATAAGTTATCAATAGTTCTTTATTATCCTGTTTACAGTACCATTCCAATATTTCAAGCTTCGATCTCGTTAACATTTAGGGCTTTACTTTCATCTGTAACTGCCTTTCGATTTACAATCATCTAATTTTTAAAATCTAATTTAATATTGAAAGCACACAAGTAAATAAAACAGGGGCAACGTCGTAATCTATAACTATTTCTGAATAGATATTTCAGTTCGGATTAATTTGCAAGCATTTGCTAACTTTATCTATATGTTCTCGTTCAAGCAACTAATTCATAGTCATGACTCAAAGACCAAATTCAAATTCATTCTATGAACTGTTGGAGGATATTAGATAGTCACAAAGTACAACGAGCCTTACTTCATACTATTTCATAGAAATAATTTTATTACTCAGAAAAAAACACCCAATTTTATAATTTTATACCATTTTTTACGTTAGCCTACAGTTTTGCTAACAATGTCGCATACATGACCGGTAACCAAGCTATACCCTGACTTCTACTAAATCACTCGTCTAATCCCAGCTGCAAGGTACTTAAACATGGCACGCGTGATCCGTAGACTTAACACAAATACATAGGGGGTAGGGGTCTAAAACTGAATAATGGGCTAAAACTAAACTAATATCTTAAAACAGCAACAGGCACCAAGAACACTATATTAAAGCAGAAAAGAACATACGCGAAGAATATATATATTTAAGCCAACCTACTCTGAGGCTTAATTCGCATGTTGAGTCTCACGCATGGAAAAGAGTGAAAGAAGAAAGAAACACATACATGCACTAATATCT
>NC_051390.1:12788658-12791158 GCF_015228065.2 Penaeus monodon | reverse complement strand
ATATATATTACTATTGTAGGTGTGTCGCACATTGAGCAGACAGCTTCACCACTTGAGTTATATTATAGTCACAACTGATAAGATAAAAAAGATAGCCAGAAGATGGTCAATAAAAGCGTCAATTGTGTAACGCTTGCAAACAAAAGAAACTTTGTTAAGAGGGATTTCGAGACGATCAGGAAGTCATAGGAATCTTACACAAGAACCCGATAAGAAGGGACATCATGGCCAGGATGAAGCTTACACGATTTTTGCATTTTGAGACAACAATGCTCATCTTTATTCACAAAACAACAGGCTATTCTACTGGTCTACGTTTTGAAGCAAATGTGTAAATGCGGAGAAAGGATCGAAGGGCAGTTATATTTTCTGTCGGAAATCATCACAATTAATGGGCATGAAATAAAATATTAAAGTACTCTTTATGAACAAAAACGTTGTCTCTGGTCTTTGCTAACTAAGACAGTTATAAATCTATTTCAGTAATACTTTTATCAGCAACTTTGGCAAGAAAATGTAATGCCGTAACAATATTTGCGCATTTTATGTAAAGTTGGCCGTAGCATGATCGAAAGCAAGTTGGAATGGCCGGTGGGCGAAAAAGGGTGACAGCCGTTTGCCTAAACAGAAGTGAAAAACAACGAATCGGTTCCAGAAATCTTATCGTACAACGTTCTTAGAGACGAACCCTGGGGAGGGTAACACTGCTTATCGCCTCCCATCAGCTGATTGGAGATCGTAATCAGGCTTTTTTATCGGCCAATACGATTGCTCGGTGTTCACCACCGACACCGGCAAGCTCCGATATTTTTTTTTCTTCTACTTCTATCGTAAGGCATATACACCTATGGGTGTACGTAAGCACACAGACACAGACACACACACACACACACACACACACACACACACACACACGCACACATATACACACACATATAAACACACACACACACACACAAACACACATACATGCACACACACACACACACACACACACACACACACACACACACACACAGACTTAATATGTTTGTTACATGATATTGTTTACCATAATGCTGACAGAATCCTCTCTAACATTATTCCAGCTTTTTCCTTATCTCGAGAACCACGCAAGGTCGATCATAAAGGATAAGCCATGGGCCTCCCCTTCTGGAGAAAACAATCTTTTTTCTAGTGATGTCGGGCCGAGGTACTATACATAATAGTAGTTGGGAAACACAGTAAATCCTTAATCCACGGTCATATTATCCCTGTTTACTGGAACAATTCCTTTGTTTAGAATCGAAGGAAGGATAAAGCGAATCTTTATCTTGATAACGCCCAGATCACTGGATAACAAACATGTAATTGTTAACACTCAGTTATCGCATCACTGACAAACACCTTAAAAACAACCTATTGTTTACGTTATACGTAAGCAAAAGATGAAGTAACTCTTGTCAGCTGCTCAGAATATACACCTCCTCTTAAAATTTATATGTATGAGGCAGAAAAAAGTATCCAGAATTTCTTTTCAATGTACGAATATACATTTGCCTAGCAACAGCAACCCTCTCCGCCATTATCAGCATTTCCTGCCAGAACCTCACTGCATCATTAACAATCCTTACTACGGAGTTCTACCTGCTCTTGCCAAACATCATTTCATAGTCAGCCTTCCATAATCAATACAGATCCATAACATCTGATGCTATAGTCTTGAGCTGTGTGTGTGTTTCAGTGTGTACGCACATGCGGGCGTACACTCATTCAAACAATCATACATACATCCACAGGTAAATACATTCATAAATTCTCTCTCTCTCACACACAAAAACAAACACAAACACACAAACACACACTCACTCGCTCACTCACACACACACACACACACACACATATACATACATATATATAAACATGTATGTGTATATATACATGTATATATGAATGTGTATATATACATATATGTGAATATAGACTTACATACATGTATGTGTATATATATATATATATGAATACATATATAATATATATACATATACACACATATGTGTGTGTCTATCTATCTATCTATCTATCTATATGTGAGGCCACCATCAGCCAATGTCGACTATGGCATTATTGTCTCTACCCACTCCCGTATAGGTAGAGTCAATGCCTTGGCGAAGAATGTGAGGAGCAAGCTGTTGCCCATGCAGCAGGCTCCCTCTCTCCTCGTAGCAAAGACCGATACAGTCTACCACCAGCGGCGTCGCAGGAGTTGCCAGGACGGGGTCGCAAGCGACAACGAAATGGCTCTGGATTTTTCCTCAGAGGTGACTCCTGAAGTCTTTTTCATCTTACAGGTGCCACAAGGCAGCAGTTGTTTTGTATAGGGTGAACTCCCATACCCTTTAACTATACACAGACTGAACTACAAGGCAGCAGTCGGGCACCACTATTGTGTGTGTGCATACAAATCCGTGTGTGCACTCATGTGTGTATGTATGAATACACACACACATGCATGTATGCA
>NC_051390.1:12768658-12778658 GCF_015228065.2 Penaeus monodon | reverse complement strand
TCTGAAACATAACTTCCGTCGCCGTCCTTATTTTTCATTCTAATCCGTGAATTAACAATTAAAGACCGAAATGCCACCTTAATGCTTTAGAATCATATCATTACATACTGTTGTTAATCATTCATGCTGGCATTACGAACATTCCTCATCACAGCCTTCTCATCTCCGTTCTCATAACACGAGTTAAAAGATGCCTTAATTCGTTTAAATAAATTACTAGTTCGGTTGTAAGAATTATTGTCTTGTAACGTTGTTGCTATTGCTAAGCTAACTTCGGAGAGAGAGAGAGAGAGAGAGAGAGAGAGAGAGAGAGAGAGAGAGAGAGAGAGAGAGAGAGAGAGAGAGAGAGAGAGAGAGAGAGAGAGAGAACAAAATTCAGGAATAAGATATATCTTCCACTATTTTACTGGAATCTGCATGCGACATTTTTCTTTTCAGTTCTTTGCTGTAGAAAAAGTTTCAAACGTAATATACAGAACCGACAGAGTGTAAAAAAGAGTGTCTGAGCGGCTGACTCACGAGTGAGAAGACGATAATACCAGCCAAATGGCAAAGCGGAGTTGATGGTGAACTCTTTGACCTAATTTTGCTCGGAAAGTCAAATGGTCGTCCTAATTAAAGACTGGCATTAACAAAATGGTGGAGGGAACAAGGTCAAGTTATACGGTTATGCCGGCGGAATGGCTGACCTTGTGTGCAATCACGCAACAGCGTTAATCTGAACATTCGCAGGATACGGTGAATTAACAATGACTTCCAAAGTTCAAAGCGCCCCAACCCACTACCAGGATAATGCTGCTGTGCTATCTCCCGCGCTATTCCCGACTAGATAGCCAAGCTATCTAGCCGAGATGTTACTATGGTACGATAAAGAGAAGAAAATATTAACTGACCTTATTCATCCGTTTAACCAAAACTGATTTTGAAACATCTCCCCCTCGACATACTCCTACGTAATGAGATTACTTAATCATACGTATAAAATTGAACTCACAAGGCACTGGAGGATTTCTTGCGAAATCCCCTTGGCTCATCGTCCGAGGTGTTACTCGTGGTGAGGGGCCTCGGCAGCGACATCATGGACTGACTCTGTGCGACACTGAAGCCGTTTAGGAACATCTCGGGAGCCGCCCTCCCCGCGCTCGAGGACGAAGTAGCCGCAGGCGTGGCGGGCGGCGACGTCGTGGAACTGCTGGAGTGCCGCAGCGAGACGGGGGCCTCCTCATCCTGTATCGCCTCATCCGGGTGTTCCAGGACTTCCTCCGCCCATGAGATGCTAGAGTACCGCTTCGGCCGGGAATGTTTGAGCCCCACGTTGGCCGAGGACACGGACGGAGCCCGGTCCTGGCGAGAAGACGTCGGGCCGTAGCTGCCCTCCGAGTGGGGGCGGCGACGGAGCTCAGGCTTGCCGCTCACGTCCAGAACAGAGATGGCGGGCCGCAGGCGGGGCTCGCTGGTGTCGGAAATCTTGCGGCCAGACAAGTCCAGCATGGACTTACTGGCTTGCGGGGGGCGATCGCGGGGCATTGCGGTGTGCGAGACGGAGGTGATCGTTGTTGTTGTTGTTGTGGTGGTGGTGGTGGTGGTGGTGCTGACGGTGGAGGTGCGGTGTCGGTGCCGATTGCTACTGTGCCTAAGGCTGCTGTGAGCCAACAACAAAGCCTTCAACTTGGCCCCGATCTTCATCCACGCCTGTCAGGGCCACAGCTTGCTCATCCCGAGAATTCTAGATGCTCGTTTGTTTCGTTTTCGTCACCGAGCTGATACAGAAAAAATGACACTGCACTTGCTACGTTTGCTAAATATCAGCTAAATGTTGGCACAGACGACTGTTCTTAAGGCACTTTATTTCACTCACAAAACGGCTTCCTAAAGTCTTCACTCCGGAAGGCGGTGGAAGCTCATGCCTGTCTTTTTCTGTGTGCAGGTCAACCATCTCAAGAAGGGACGGATGTCTGCATGCTTTTCCCTTTTTGATTTTCACGGTATCGTTGTCACTAGCGTTTATCTTGTCCCGTTTCTTTGATACCTTTCCGACAGATTTTGTAAAACAAGAATAAGAAACAATATTAATTTCGAGTCCAGGCTCAAAGTAGAGCCTAAAAGTGCAATTCTGCAGTATGAGAAGAATCAAGTTTATTTTTCATCTTCAAAAACTGACTTTCAAAGGACAGAGAGAGAGAGAGAGAGAGAGAGAGAGAGAGAGAGAGAGAGAGAGAGAAGGAGAGAGGAGAGAGAGAGAGAGAGAAAGAGAGAGAGAGAGACAGAGAGAGAGAGAGACAGAGAGAGAGAGAGACAGAGAGAGAGAGAGACAGAGAGAGAGAGAGAGAGAGAGAGAGAGAGAGAGAGAGAGAGAGAGAGAGAGAGAGAGAGAGAGACTGACAAAAAAAAGCTTAGAAAAAAATGACAAACTCTTACGGAATTATTTTCACACGAAGGCCCACTTCCCTCTCCCCTCCCCCCCCCTCCCCTCTCCCTCGAACCAGCAGCGTTTGCAATCTCTGCTGCGTGGAGCTGTTTCTCCAACACGCGACGCTCGCAAAACAAACGAGACCTCTTTCTTATCTATTGGTTTCCGGGGTACAGCTTGCGCCAAGTCAGAGCATGGCATATGTGAAGGTCAATTCAAGCTGAAGCTACCGTCAGCACTTAGGGATGGGCTAGAGATAAAGTTCAAAGACTGAGTGGGGATTTAAGGGAATTTAAGGGAGGGGGTTTCAGGGAGGTGTGGGTAGAGGAGGGTTGGCGAGGTTTAGGGCTAGAGTGAGAAGTATAGGCGGGAAGAAATAGGATCATGATAGTAGTCTAAGGACTCGAAAAAACACATCAGGAAAATTAAATCGTCTACCCCCACCCCCCTAAAATTGACCTCTAAAAACGAGAGGTAGAAAGGGAGGGAGGGAGGGAGGGAGGGAGGGAGGGAGGGAGGGAGGGAGAGGGAGAGAGAGAGAGAGAGAGAGAGAGAGAGAGAGAGAGAGAGAGAGAGAGAGAGAGAGAGAGAGAGAGAGAGAGAGAGAGAGAGAGAGAGAGAGAGAGAGAGAGAGAAGGAGAGGGAGAGAAATAATGAGACTGACAATAATCAATAGAGACTTGGACAATATTTCACCTTTCATATCTAAACCAATCAATCAAACAATGACACGAGAAAATAAAAAACCTAGCTACAAGCCATTTACTTTTATATAATAGCCTATGAATTCTGGAATTTATTGCTCAGATATTTTACGATTCAAAACGCAACCTTAGCATTCTACAAGAGATAAGTAGAGTGTTCATTAAAGCTGTTCAGCCTCAATTTACAGAATAACCTCGCATGTCTTATCTAGAGTTTTGCGTAAACCAAATGTTTTTCTTTCAATTGTGGTTTAAGATGAACATATCCACTAGCAATGTTAATCTGCTTATCCCTAAATCTTGTTGCATTCCTTATCTATGAACGCGTGTGCCTATCTATTCGTTTTTATTGACTACCCTTAATGTCATCACTTCTTTCCTTTGTGTAGGCGGGGAGAGAACAGTGATAATAGGTGCAAAGACACGAGCGAAACAAAGAAGAAACCAATAAGCAACAAAGAAGAATTCAGGACAGGAAAGAGGCAAGAGGGTCATTGTTTTCGTTGATAAGAGAAGGAAAGGTGAGGAGAGAGGAGAGGGTAAGCACCTGAGTTGCGTGTGTGCTTGTTCGTTCGTCTGTTTGCTTATTCGTTATTGTATAAATGTGTGTGTATGTTTTAACGTCCGTATTTTGCATGTGTTTATTCTTTGCATGCATGTATTTATGTGTGTTGCTTATCTTTTTCTCATGTGAATACTTGCATGTACACATTAAAAAAAATGTTTTTGTATTTGTGTGAGGGAGTTTCATTTTGAATGCGACAGAAGGACCACCATGGAAGATCAACATAACGATCAGAACAAGTGCAGCCTAAAACACTTCAGCGCCAGCCAAACAAAAGTGACGACACATAAAAAGAGCGGAATACGGGCACTGCACCAAAGGACAAAGTAGCCATTATTGCGGATGGTACACGGTATTGCTACTATGATTATAATACTTGGAAGTCAGTCATTATAAAAGACTGAATTTATTTCTAAAAAATGTAATTTTCGTTTTGCAGAAAATGGTCAGTATGAATTTAAGAGTGCACAGCATACTGCTCACTTAAAGCTGCAATTATCCCTGTGATTAACTGACCCCGTGACCTAATGGGAGGATACATTGGCTTTATATATATAATAAACAAACATTCTTTAAACGTACAACTGTGTCTAAAAATGTATTGATTTTCTCACGTTACTCGCTATATACTGGGGGGTCACCATTCCCATTGGCTGACTGAATGGGAGACTCATAGCCATTCATCAATTAACACGAGAGAAACATCTATCTTCCAGCAGCACAACGAGAACAGCAGAGAGCCGCTGATCTCCTCGAAAGACGCAGCAGTGCCTTCCCTCCCTGGCTAGCGTGACACAGGTAGTCTGGACAACACGTCATCAGCTGCCGCACTACTGGCACACTGCTGCTCCGGCGCCATGAAATCATCTCACACTTGTGCAAATGTACGTGACGCGAAACAGACGCGAAACAGGTACAGCAATTCGCCCTTTGTTCTCTGACACGGGGGCCCTGTTGCCATGAAGGCTTTGGATAATTTGGATTATCTGCAAGCATACTGTTGAGTTGATGCAGAGAGACTGACTGAGAATTCATTTTTTCTTACTGTCTTCACCTCAACACATCAAATCCAAAAAAACGTTGTCATATTACATTGAGTATGTTTGTGTGTGTGTTTGTATGTATGTATATATGCATACAAACACGGTATGTCTGTCTGTATGTATGTGTATATGTATGTATATATATGTATGTATTCATGTATGTATGTATGTATGTATGTATGTATGTATGTTTGTATGTTTGTATATATGTATGTATGTATGTATGAATGTATGTATGCGTGTATGTATATAATACACACACACACACACACACACACACACACACACACACACACACACACACACACACACACACACACATATATATATATATATATATATATATATATATATATATATACATATATATATATATATATATATATATATATATATATATATATATATATATATATATATATATATATATATATTCTCGTTTCACCATTACTTTGCGGTCCGCAACAGACACCATCAGTGTATATGAACACTAAAAGTACAAACACAAAATGTCAATATTTTTTCTTCTTCTAGATCTTTAAATTCAAAATCGAGGAGTTCGTGTACCCTGCTCACACTCATGTTCCCGCATAAATCAAAAACTGTTTACACTTTCCACATGTTTTGTTTCCCAAAGTTTGTTGGGAATCACGTTCGAGAAACCAGCAGTGTCACACGCACGCAAGCACACAGGTAACCCCGCCTGGATCTCCTTATTTACAGAGGAGCTTTCGCCTGTTCCTTCTTCTCGGCGAAGCTCAGGGATCCCCATGCTTATCCGCGTCACAATTTTGCCTCCTGAGCAAAAGCCTCGAGCATAATGCACCAAGAGTCACAGGTCACGCGTGAGTGCGGCGAAGGCCAGGGTCAAGAGCACCGCGGGCGGGCCAAGTATCTCCGGCGTCAGAGGGGCGCGACTCACCACCTGCCTCGTCGACGCATTGATACCGACTGCCCTGCTCTGCCGCCACATGGCTCAGCCGGCCCGTGCGAGTGCTGCTGCTGCCGCTGCCGCTGCGAGGGTGTCTAATGCGGCGCTGGTTAAAGCGGTTTGTCTGGCGGTGGTTGTCCGCTGCTTTCGTTGGCGGTTCCTCTATGAGATATTATGGCAGATCAGTTATATACATACCTACTTACATACTTACAAACATAAAATAAAAATAAACACACACACACACACAAAAACACACACGCACATAAAACACACACGCACATAAAACACCCCCCCCCCCCACACACACACACATATATATACATATATATATGTATGTATATATGTATATATATATATATATATATATATATATATATATATATATATATATATATATATATATATATATATATATACACGCAAACATATACATTGATATATGTGTCTAGATATTCATTATTCATTTGTCTGTACCAGCACCCTACAGCGACTGCATCTGTGCGGACCAGATAGGCTTCCAAGAGGAGAAAAAGGGTAAAGGAAAAAGACCATCACTTGAGCCGCACTGAACCCCTCGTAACAAGTGAAGCTGTCAATACCACGCATGGCACCCACGCCCTCACTCAGGCTGCATCAACCGAAAATGACCAAGAAGAGAGAGAGAGAGAGAGAGAGAGAGAGAGAGAGAGAGAGAGAGAGAGAGAGAGAGAGAGAGAGAGAGAGAGAGAGAGAGAGAGAGAGAGACAGAGAGACAGAGACTTCCGAGAACTTCTTTATGGTCTGCACTCGACGCCTCCATACATGAGGAACCGAATCAATTCCCGCAGTTTGCTGTATTACCCGATAAAATATTCATGCCCATGGCTTTGCGGTGCCCGTGCTTGGAGGAGTTTTCAGAACAGCAGGAAAGAAAGACCATCCTCCGGAAAAAAAGAAACTAAAGCAGAACTGAAGACTTGAGAGATTGCTTTTAAAGAAGATGGTTCTCGCAAGAATACGGAGGGAGAGGTGGGAGGAATAAGGGAAATGGGGAGGAGGGGCAGAGGATATATTTTGGGCCGATGAATATCAGACTCTCGCCTGCGACCGCTTTCCGTATTCCGGTGTTGTCGATGGGACTATTAAAGCTACTATGTGCACGCACACGCACACACACACATACGTCGCGCACACACACATACACACACACACACACACAAACACACACACACACGTACGCACACGTACACGTACACGTACACGCACACACACACACACACACACACTGGAAGGCAGCTAGGCGATTTGACAACTAGGTCGACATAAAAACATATCTCAGTGTGTATATATGTGTGTATACATTTACTTTTGGTGTGTGTATGTGTATGTCTGTTTGCGTGTCCGTTCATTTTGCATCCCGTGAGATTTATTACAATAATTATCGAACCTCAGGTTGGATGACCTTGCAAGGAGAAAGCTAACGAGCACCCAGACCCCGAGGGAAGATGGACAGCGCCGGGTACCCATGGCCAGTTGAGGCAACGGGTATCCAACCCCTGATTAGGTTTTGGATTATGTAACATATGCCTACAAACACACGTGCGTGTATATTGGCTGAGGCATATGGACAGAGAGAGAGAGAGAGAGAGAGAGAGAGAGAGAGAGAGAGAGAGAGAGAGAGAGAGAGAGAGAGAGAGAGAGAGAGAGAGAGAGAGAGAGAGAGAGAGAGAGAGAAATATTTTCTTCACATGGTTATCGCGGCCCCAGCCATGAAATCCCATTTTCCCCAGGCACAAAGCGCGGATCAGGCACGTTCTCGGTATCTCACTATGGAAAGATGAGGTGAGTCACTCGGCAGTTCAATTTGAGAAGTACGAAATTCAGCTTTAGTATCCAAAATCTATTTTGAAGTGGATTTGTTTTTTCCAGATTGTGCATTGAGATGACCGCTTCGTTGCAAAACACATTGCCACTTCAAGTTGCACGGCCAGAAACCACCGGCCTCGAGGCTTCCGCATTCTCTTTAGTTGTCAGAGACTCTCACCAGAATCCCAGACGCACTCCGGAAGCAAGGGAAGAGGAAAGGTCGAGGAGACTAAATGACGCGTGCGTACTCTCCCGCGCACAAGGTCAGCGCGGACTGAAAGCGTGTTTGTAATAAAGGCATAAGGTTCCTCCCTCGCAACCCCCCCCATCCCTCCCCCTCAGCTCCGTCCCCTAAAGATAGCACTCCCCTGACTGATAAGATAGGCGGCAGCAAGACAAGGTTTGCAGTCTGCTGTGGATACGTTTTTCTTCACGTAGACAGAGCACAGGAAATCGGCGAGTTTCGGTAACTTTCCATTCCTCGGTTTGAGTCCATTGGAAATTGGTTTAGCTCACCCTCTCTCTCTCGCCTTCCACCCATCTGCTTTATATTTAATTCTCCCTGTCCTTGCTTCCTTTCCTTCCCTGCCTTTCTTTCTCTTACCCCTCCCCCTTCTTCGAATTCTCCATCTTATTTCTTTCCTCTTTCCCTCGTCCTTCTTCGCACTTTCCCTCTCCTCGGCTCAATACCTCACTCTTTCTCTCTACGCCGTATGTCGTACATGTTAGAGATATTGAAACAATGTAATGCATACAACCCCCCCCCATCTCTCTCTTGCTCTCTCCCAATCACCCTCACCCTCTCCTTATACCTCACCCTCTTCCTCTTCCTTTTCCTCACCCTCTCCCTCTTCTTCTCCCTATTATCTCTCTCTCTCTCTCTCTCTCTCTCTCTCTCTCTCTCTCTCTCTCTCTCTCTCTCGCTCTCTCTCTCTCTCTCGCTCTCTCTCTCTCTCTCTCTCTCTCTCTCTCTCTCTCTCTCTCTCTCTCTCTCTCTCTCCATCGACCCACCACTCCAAATCCAAATCGCTGCAGAGAGGATGGATATTATTTTTAGCTGCACACACAAATTCACGCACAAACTTCAATCTGTCTATCTGTCGTTCTCTCCATCTATGCCATACATACACATACACTTGTATACACAATCACACACATATATATAACGCCACGAATAGAAGACATTGAGCTCTATCAACATGATAACTGAACGGGTCAGCGGAAGGCATCTTCTTTCACGGAATATCTGATATCTAATTCGGCGGCCGGATAATTCCTTAGCCGGAGTCAACACGAGAGACTGTACATGAGACGATGATAAGAGTATCACCTTATCAAAAAGGCAGGAATTTCCGTTGTGTAAAAGCGTGAAAGCTTGTTTTAGCGGATATTTGTGCAAAGACTGACTGTCTCTTGGAAAAAATAAAAACATGAAGATGTAACAAAACCAATTAGAAAATATTTAGATGGTTGTTACTCACTTTCTTTGATTATGACTTAGAAAATAGGAAAGATGATAAATGATGCAAAAGCTAATGCCTTGAGACAAAATACTGCCTACGCTTCCTGGTTACTCGGAAACGCGCGGATATCTTGTTAGCCGCAAACACTCAGGTGCATACACCCATCATATTCTTTTAACTCGGCCACAGTATGCCATCGCGTGTTGCAAATTAGTTAATTCCAAAGTGAACTGAGGAAAATAAAAAAGAGGCCTACAATCGCCAGTTAGTTGAAGTGAATTTTCCTTACGGGCCCACACTTTCACTCAGGTACTGAAACCCTATAGCCTTGCGAGGCGATAGCATACACATGAACTTAAACATTATAACGAACACAAATATATGTGTATATATATATATATATATATATATATATATATATATATATATATATATATATATATATATATATATTTATTTCTTAATGCATGTCCAAGCGTGCGAGTGCGTGCATACACATGCGTGCCCACCCTAACGATCCCGATTCGAAAGGCTTTGAGCGAATTTCCCGCCTTCCGCCATTGCTGGCCGCGGCGCCAACTGGTTCCGCCGCTGCATTCTGATAAGCGTTAGGGCCAGGGACCAGCTGGAAGGTTGCGAAAGGCGGATCGATAAGCACAAACGCACTATCGCCATTTTTTGTTCGGAAGGCCAGTTCGCGATTCATGTCACCGATCTCGACGACGCCTAGGCATTGGCGATCGAGTCAATAAAGGTCCAGACGTATGACGAAGGTTGTGAGGGAAAAGGGTGGGAGGAAGAAAAGAGGGGAGGAAGGAGAACGGGAGGGAATGAGAGGAAGAAGCAAAGAGAGAGGGAGAATAAGAGGGAGATGGTGATGGAGGGGGAAGGAGAGAGAGAGAGAGGGAAAGGGGGATATGGAAAGAAAGGGAATAAGAGATAAGAGAACGAGAGAGAGAGAGAGAGAGAGAGGGAAAGAGAGAGAGAGAGAGACGATGGGTGAGAAGGAAAAAGTAAAGGAAAGCATCCTTTTTGT
>NC_051390.1:12729261-12731761 GCF_015228065.2 Penaeus monodon | reverse complement strand
AAAACAGAAATTAAGATTTGATTCCAGAATAAAGGCATAGAAATAAAATCAATATCGTGAAAAAAATTATGAAAATGCTAAGAGCAGCTAAAAATCCGTTCCATTTTCCGTGGAATAGCAACAAATAAATACACATAATGAGCCGGTGCGCGTTCCCTGTCAGTACCGCATCGGCCATGAGCGATAATCCACTTTAATGCTTAAATGGTAACGCCGGAGGAAGCTCACAAAATTCGTCCTTTGTGTCGCAGGTCACGCGGGATTTTCTTTTCCGCTTGAGGTAAGAAATAATCAGTGATGGCGAACTGTAGGGTGATAAGAATGACGACGAGAGGGATGGTAAGTCTGATAATAATAAGATCATAACGACAATGGTAAGAAAGCAGTGATACAAATAACAAAATAATATGTTTAAGTATATGTATACTGATGTATGACAAGGTACAATCAGAAATGCAATTTTTTTGCAATCGAAAATTACACATATTTGATACAGAAAAAAAACATTACCGTGTATTACAGAGATACACACTTTTATACAAATAGACCAGATCTGATATTTGACAGAAGTTCCCGCAAACCACACAGCCAAAGTCATGCATTCAGAACACCGTAGCCTGTGCTTCGCTTCTAGTTCACAACATGCACGAATCAATACAGGGAAACACGCTGACTTGTAGGGTGTTGCTTAGACCAACGATATATAAATTAACATCCTTTTTATAACGCAGAAGGGATTTGAGATGGAACACATCAATTTTGCTGCATAAAACAACACTGGGATTTAGCGTTCGAGTGTACGTACAGGAGGAGGCGCGTAGGCTATGGCGGCGTGAGGACTGGGATCTTATACTTGTAAGACTTCAAAAAGGTTGAAGGAAAGGGGAGCAACTAGCAATGGGGAGGGTGAAGGTTAGGATGAGGACGAGGGAAAGAGAAAGAAGGAAGGAGGAACCGAGAGAGGGGTGGGAAGGGGAATAGAAAAGGGAGGGAGAAAGAGAAAGAGAAAGGGAAAGAGAAAGAGAGAGACGGTAGGATTCAATTACCAAAATATCAGTGTTACAAATCTATGCAACCATTTCACTAAAATAAACCACACGCCTTATCATGTGGCACACCAGGCATATGTTTTTGAAGTTAACATTTCGCTAGTCGACACATACAGACTTCTGCGGCTTCGGCTACAAAACAAGCTCCAGAGGCCACATGGAGAGAGCATTATTCTATCATCCTCTCATGGCATATGAATAAATCATCTGTATCGAATCCCTCAAATTAGGCAGGAAAGATAACAACAGAATACAAAGTAAGAAAGGCGAACACTACTCTGTCTATCGTCCCTCCTTCCTACTTGTCAAGGACGCCAAGAACGGCAAGCGTAACCCTGACCTCGTCTCGAAACAAACACTTAGCATTCACGCAGTTGTCGTTGACTTACCGATAACGATGTGTATGTTGGTGCACGGTGCAGGAAGAGGCCAGAGTGGTCGGCAAGTCCGTTTTGTTTAGTCGGATTGACTGAAAAAATGTCTCAACGAAGACTAGAAATGTTTAACGACTATCTCCCGCCTGCTATATTTGTAGCCATGCATGCATGTATATTATGTATTGATGTATGTATGTATGTATGTATGTATGTATGTATGTATGTATGTATATATGCAGGCGTGTATGTGTGAGATGAATGTATGTATGTATGTATGTATGTGTGTGTGTGTGTGTGTGTGTGTGTGTGTGTGTGTGTGTGTGTGTGTGTGTGTGTGTGTGTGTGTGTGTGTGTGTGTGTGTGTGTATGTATGTATGTATGTATGTATGTATGTATGTATGAATGTATGTATGAATGTATGTATGAATGTATGTATGAATGTATGTATGAATGTATGTATGAATGTATGTATGAATGTATGTATGAATGTATGCGTGTGAGAGTGAGAGAGAGTGAGTGAGAGCGAGAGTGAGAGAGAGTGAGTGAGTGAGTGAGTGAGTGAGTGAGTGAGTGAGAGAGAGAGAGAGAGAGAGAGAGAGAGAGGAGAGAGAGAGGAGAGAAGAGAGAGAGAGAGAAGAGAGAGAGAGAAGAGAGAGAAAGAGAGGAGGAGGAAGAGAGGAAGAGAGAGAGAAGAGAGAGAGAAAAGAGAGAGAGAGAGGAGGAGAGAGAGAAGGAGAAGAGAGAGAGAGAGAGAGGAGAGAGAGGGAGAGAGAGAGAGAGAGAGGGAGAGAGAGAGAGGAGAGAGAGAGAGAGAGAGAGAGAGAGAGAGAGAGAGAGAGAGAGAGAGAGAGAGAGAGAAAAGGGAGAAAAGAGAGAGAGAGAGAGAGAGAGAGAGAGGAGAGAGTGAGAGAGAGAAGAGAGAGAGAGAAAAAATATTAAATTTGATTGAACAAAAATAGGCCAATAAATACCTAAATACATATATGGTAAACCAAAAAAGTAGAGAAAAGCGGAAAGAAACAAAGCGCGAAAACGTTTGTCCCAGACTCGGGGCTACTCCCGGGATGCGAGCGA
>NC_051390.1:12699261-12701761 GCF_015228065.2 Penaeus monodon | reverse complement strand
GGAAGAAGGAGAGAAGAAGGTAAATACATATACATATCCATGCACAAAAGAATGTAAACATGAAATATGCACTGACATTACGCAAAGAGACTCACGTATGAGTGTATTTATAAAAGAAACAAGAAGAGGGAGAAGAAAAATGGAGAAGGAAGAAGAGGGGAGAGGAAGAAACAGACGAGACGCAGACAACGACCAAGAATTTACAACCACAATAAACCAATTCCAGGCCACCACACCCCTTGCCGCAGACTCAGTTTAAGAGCTCCGAGTGCAGCTGCGCGCCATCTTTTTTATTTCGTATTTTTTTAGAGGCTAAGGAACTGGCACGTTAATGGTGTGCTCTGTTGCTTATTTGAGAGAAATGTGAGTTTTCATTTTTGGGATTCACTTTCTCTTTTCTCTTGTATTAAACTTTTTCCAAATGAGTTTTAAAACAGTCCCAGTCAACTTGATAAATCTCCTCTGGACCTTGCAACTGCATTGTGACAGGAAAGTGATAACGGTGGAAAAGCTGCGGTGTAACTGGTATTCCAATGCATGGCTGATATACGTGGTTTTTGCAATTTCGTTATTAGTGCGAGAGAGAGTGAGAGAGAAGAAAAAGAAATGGAGAGAAGACAGACAGACAGAGAAAGTGAAAAAGAGATGAATAGATAGACAGCTCAAGAGAAAGTGATATATAGATAAATAGATTGATACATAAACATCTAGACAGATAGATAGATACATAAATAAAGAGAGCTGGGGATTGGTGGGTGGGGAGGAAGAGGATGGGGGAGAGAGAAGGAAAGGGAAGGAGGGACGGAGGGAGGGAGCAGAGAGAGAGAGAGAGAGAGAGAGAGAGAGAGAGAGAGAGAGAGAGAGAGAGAGAGAGAGAGAGAGAGAGAGGCAGAGAGAGAGAGAGAGTGAGAAGGTAGAGATAGAGGGAGAGGAGAAAGAGGAAAGAGAGCTCTTTATTATATATTATCTATTGAATCTACATTCAGTAGATCTGCTGGAACAATATAATCAGTATCTATGTGGTCGGTGGTTGATAGGAGTAAAAAAAGGGGAACTAAAAGAAAAGACATGTGAGTGGATATACGGAGAAAAGAAAAGAAAGGAAAAAAAGAAAAGAAAGAAAGAGATAACATTAAAACGCAAGTGGAACATGGAGTAATTCGCACCTAAGTTTCATCATTCCCCATTCCTCTTAATTTCATCAAAACAGCCGCTGAAATCTATAATTTCAGGCAAAAATTAATGATAATCCCATTAAGCATGTGCTGCGTGTTTGTTGACACAAAAATGACCATGCACTGGTTAAGAGTATAATGAATGGGTGTGGCAGAGGCGTAAAGGAAACAAAGCCTATTTTAAAATATCACTTCTTGAATATAAAGAAGAAGAAAAAAAGGAAGAGAATAAAAAAATATTACGAAACACCAAATTTGTTTTAAACCTTCATATCGCCATGAAATTATCACATATCAATTCTAACCACGTCACGGCGTCGAGACTGTGTGAAATACCAATGCCTGACGAAGAGACGCACTGCGGTCATCCTCCGGTGCTATACATTATGCATCGGATATAGATAAAGGAACCTTCTCTCGCCCACACGCGCCTTCCTCTGCCCCCCCCCCTCTCCCCTGAACTCCCAGCGGCGCCGAAAGTAAGACTTGGAGCTCTGGATCTTTGGACCGCCGCCAGAGGACCTTCTTCCGTCCTGCACAAGCTCCTCATGGTCATGCGGCTGTGGTGGTGGTGGCGTGATATTTGTGATGAGTGAGTATGGTGTCTCATATGTGGGTGTGGTGTTGGCACGATGCGGGAGTGAGCTGGTGTGGTAAGACGTTGGTCTGGTGTGGTGAGGTATGGTGCGGGAGTCGCATGGTGGTATTATGTAGTTTTAGTACGAAGTGCTAAGAAGCGAAGGTGGCATGGTGTGGTATGACATGAAAGAATGGTATGATGCAAGAGCAGTGTGGCGTTGCATGGTGTGGGATTGCATGATGCGGTATGATGCGGGAGTGACACGTTATAGACAAAGGGGCTCTGGTGGTGCTAAGTGTGAAGGCGTTCAGAGGGCGTGGCAGTTGGTGAATGGCTGGTCGTACAAGCCGCTTTTGGTGTGACGATAAAAGCTGCGTTTCACAGGAACTCGGTGGCTTTGTCCGTGGGACGAAAGCATATACCAAGAATTTCCTGAAAGAGATCGATGTTTGCTTTGGCCGTGTGACAGTTCTGGCTCATTAATCATTTACTAATTTTATACAATGAGATATAAATACTTCAGAAATCTGTACATACATACACATACACATATGTCTGTGTGTGTGTGTGTGTGTATGTGTGCGAGTATATATGTATGTATTTATATATATATATATATATATATATATATATATATATATATATATATATATATATATATATATATATATATTAGGGTATTTATGTAACTAAAATAGTTGATCTCATTTCTGTTACTGTTACTTATTATCATAAATTTCGTCTC
>NC_051390.1:12669261-12691761 GCF_015228065.2 Penaeus monodon | reverse complement strand
TCTTGTTATGCGTGAAAATTATAACAAGAAACATAACACTCATACAATGATCACCAACAACAGCAACATCAACGATGACAAAACCAACAACAAATAACCAAACAAACACCGACAACAACAACAGAAACAACCCGAGTCGCAAAAAAATCCACAAGATGCATGACCCAGCGAGGCCACGAATGACCTTCTGGACAAGGAAGGTCATTATCTCGCGAAACAAAAGAACCGCATCGAGCGAGTGAGCTTGCTGACTCCGACGAATGTAATCTTTTGTGCTGCTGCTTTTTATCTCTTTTCTTTTCTTTTCCACCAATCCAGAAGAAGACTTCCCCAGCACATATAAAAAAGAAAAGAAAACAGGATGAGGAAATCGTCTTCATCAACCGGAATAAGGTTGGAATCAAATGCAAGAATAAATACATTCAAAGAGAAGGCCTGCTTCGTTACCACTTTTGTTACTAGGTTTCTTATTACTAAAACAAATAAATAAATAAATAAATAAATAAACAAATAAATAAATAAAAAGATAATAATAACCATGGTGATGTAATGATGATAACGATGATGATGATAATTACTGTCATTACTGATATTATCATTATGGTTACGATTATCATTATCATTATTGTTATTATTATAATCATTATTATTATCATAGCAATAATGATATCAGGACTGATAATAATAATGATACTCAATAATAATAGTAAAAGTAATAAATATGATGAAAATAATAATAATGATAATAACAATGATGATGACAGTGAAGATGATGATGATGATGATAATAATAATAATAATAATAATAATAATAATAATAATAATGATTATGACGATGAAAATGACATTAATTGCAATGATAATAGTGATGACGATGATGAAGAAAAAAATACAATAACAAAAGGTTACAACAAGAACAGTAAGTCATAATAATGATAATAATATCAATATTGCTATTGCGACTACTACAGATGATAACAATGATTACCAATAAGTCTGATAACAGCAATCATCGTTATGTTGCCAGCTAGTTCTTCAGCGACGGAAAAATATAAGAAAACAGAAAAAAGTAAGAATCTCCTCTCGCTAGTTTATAGCCGTTATACAACTCTAGCAATAATTAGGTCCAAGTCATAGCAGAAATAGTCACTCTGCAAATGTGGTGAAAACTTGGCCTTCAAGCTGGCAAAAACCGCGCTTGTTGCTAGCTTCAAGGCTCACGATGCAACAATGGGGAGGCAATAGCGACAGCATGATGACGCTATCCTCTTTAGCCTCGACAGGAGACTGCTGCCGGTTTCCTGACGCTACAACTCAAACACAAATGTAGAGGAATTCACATATTGGGAATATGCTATAGAGACTAACGGAATTTATGAAGAGTGCTGTCTGAAAAACAACATACAATTCCGGGCGAACAGGAACCGGAAATGACCATATTTCCATGGTAACTGTGGTTCATACATTAGAAAAGGACGATAAAGAATGAGCGAAAACGAGCAAAGAAATCGAAGTATTGTTAAAAGACTAAATCCTAGCCATCCATTTGACTTCAGGCCAGAAAAAAAACCGTCTCTGGTGTAAAATCGGGGAATCAAGGCAAGGGACACAGAAAATCCGGAGTAGTGTCACTAGGATTTTTCAGTTCTGTGTGATAATGGTTAAAACGTCAAAACACAATAATATCTATAGAAGAGAAAACTTTGAAATTCTGTCTTTCAAGACTGATAATGGGAGAATGATAAGGGATACTGTTATAAAAAAAAACAAAAAACAAAAACAACAACAACAGTAAAGCGGATGAACAAACAAATCAAATCAAACAAAAGGAAAATCTCCCCCCCCCAAACAAAGTCAACCACAAGGAAAATATTCTGAATGAGGGAACGCATTCTTGCCGATACGAAATAAAACGAATAAGAAACGCAAGACATGGGCATACAAAAAGAAAACGCAACAAGACGCAGAAGGATGCCTTTACCATACCATCTGTTAAGAGAGCAGCGAGACCACTGATAACATGTAATTAAGGACAAAATCCTAGGATACGAGCCGATATTCGCTAATTAATTGGTGGTCGACTAGTAATACGACTCAGAATCTAATTACTAAAGGTAGGGTTGATGATGAAAAGACATCTGTTGCCCAAAGGTAATCGCCAACTACAGACCAATGGCAGGGTTGTCGACCTAACGACAATTACAACAAACTAATTCATCCGATAACAAGATGAAAATCAACTAAATCTCACCCACTTCCTAACAAACGATTACGAGACAAGACAACATCGGAGTGTTTTGAAACCAAAGGCGAGTCTAAGCCACTTCAGTAAAAATGGAAGCTACCGAATTCAGTGCTGTAGTAACTACTGGGACAAAGAATAGTTCGGGAGAACAGAAAACATCAACAAAATAACACCACACAAAATACAGTGCATGCAACAGTATCCTTTAATAAATCATATAGCCTAAGATGGAGACCGAAGACCTAGTAATGAAAATAAAAACTTCATTGACAATTCTACCTACGAAGTTTTCTACCGTTGCTGGGGCTTCAGTCAACAAAACTCTCCTCTCAGTAGTATTCTGCTTTAACGTAAATAAAATCAGAATGTAATGTAAAAGAAATAGAGATTAAGAAATCAAAGCTAGTTCTGGTAAAAAAAAAGAAAAAAGAAATAAGAGGAGAGGGAATAAAAAGAGAAAGGGGGGAGCGAGAGGCACACCATGGAAAGCCAAGAGTAAACAATGAGGGAAAAAATACACGAAAAAATGTTTGGATTACAGACTGAACCGAGAAACTAAATATAGAAACTTTACAAAGGCTCCGAACAACACATAGCAAGCCAACAACAGAAGCCTTATTGATAACGGTAAAATGTCAAGCTTGAGACACTAACTGGTATGTATGTCGTATTTTGAAATCGCAGTGCTCGCACAACTGTAGACATGGGCTGAATATCGCGAAATAATATGCCACATAAATACCTGGCTTCCCAAAGCTGAGGGTAAGCACGCACCTTAAAAGAATGATTACAATAGCAACAGAAATACTCTGAAATCCACTCGCATAATGAATACTCTACTTGAATATCAAGAGAGACAAAACATGTGAAGATCAGACATGGTGTTTGTGTTAAAGAATTCAGAAAACAATAGATACGAATCTTCAAGGGGAAAGTACATACAAAAGAAAAGAAAAAAATCACAATCTTGTCATTTGCTATCATCCCAACCATCTGATACTGAACACAAGGATAAGTGACCTGTCAGATGCAAAAGGCAGTCCCGATGTATCTATGGTAGGTAAACCTTGTCAAAAAGACAGTGATGTCCCATACCGATCACAATACCGTGCATGTCACCACCACCACTGAATTATCATTATGGTTCTCACGATCACCACTCTTATTAGAAAATGAAAATCATTATGATAAGAACACTATTTCAGGTCACGGCAAAAAATAACTAAGAACAACACCGACAACGAAAAAGGGATCAATAGAATGTCCACTAACTCACAAAAAACCCAGACCCACGAGAGCCGTCCACATATCGACCCGTTTCTCAGTCAACATCCCGGGGAGAGGGACTGGGATCGAGGCGGCGTGTGACGACGGCCAATCAAGTCGCCATGGCAGGAGCAGTGAAAGAACACCGACTAGTACACAGATCTTTTGCTATACCCAGCGGTCGAAGCAGGTCAGAGTAAGGAATGGCATTGCGTTGATGCGTAACTTATGTGCTAGCCTCAAAAGGTGATGAACATGTAATAAATGATCGTCGGAAAGGGTTGTCATAACAGATCAGTAAAGATAGTTGCTATTCTTTGGAATAGATAAAAGAAGATATGAGAGAGAGAGAGAGAGAGAGAGAGAGAGAGAGAGAGAGAGAGAGAGAGAGAGAGAGAGAGAGAGAGAGAGAGAGAGAGAGAGAGAGAGAGAGATTACCGACACAATGACAATCAATCTCTGTATCCGAAGTATCACAGACAGACTAATTATGATTTTAATATAAGTCTGCAGCTACTTTTGAGAAAAAAAATGTAACAAAAATATTTTCTCTACAAAAGAATATGTCATAAAATGGCAAGCGAATGAAATAAATATCAGGCTAGAGTAACTTCCATTGTTTACACTATCTATTAACCTCGAATTCGCAAAAACGCCGCGTTAATTGTTTTATAAATTTTCATTTTCAAGCGGGTGTTAATTTCCATCATTCATGCTCTTCAGGTGGAAGAAGCCTTGCGGATGTTTACTGGGGCGAAAGACCAACAAAAAATATGAAATAATTCCAACGAATGTATTGTATAGGAGTTGCCATGTCTTCTAGTTACTAAAGGATATTACTAATGATGTGCTGAAGTCACAGATCTAACATAATTTTTTTTTTAAGTTTAGATAGCAGAGAATGAATAATATATATAAGAAAGAAAAAAGAAAGAAAAATATATTCATACATGTAAATACGAGTCTGTGTGTGTGTGTGTGTGTGTGTGTGTGTGTGTGTGTGTGTGTGTGTGTGTGTGTGTGTGTGTGTGTGTGTGTGTGTGTGTGTGTGTGTGCGTGTGCGTGTGTTGTATGTGTGCGCAAGTGTGTGTGTCTGTACAAATATCGGTGCACAGGGGGTCCGATGTCAACAGTAAACATTAAAGCAACTGATGTGGGAGAGTTGGCACGCCTTGTTCGTATGATTCGAACCACTCAGCGATTGTTTCATAACTCCGATCCTAAAACATGCCACACACTAGCAAGAAGTTTGTTCTGAGGGTTACAGCGTTATCGATATTCCCCGTCAGCTTCGTATTCACCGTCCTTACGAAACACTTCAGACCTTTTTTGGTGGCGTTCGAAGCTTGTTCTGACACAAAGTTTTGAAAAAAGTTATTCATCTTTATTTCATATATAAAAAGTCAACAGAAAACTATTAAAGTACTTAATATGTGTTATGATTTTAACTGGAAGCAAAATATTAAGAAAGCTTTAAAAAGAAAAATTACTTTACTACTGTGCGAATTACTTAGTTTATACACACCACTCTTCGCTTCGTAAGGTTATGGAAACTTTAAATGCTCAGATTCAGCCAAACATTTTTTTTTTTTTTTAATCTTTATCTTGTTACACCCACTGTTCTTATATGGAAAGGAGACGTATTCCCGAAAGTTTTACATGTACTAACTATCGTAGGTATGCTCTGTCCACATGGAGTCCGAATCTCAAACTGGATAATTTTAGTGATCAAATGTATTTGCTTGTGTTAGTGACTGTAATATATAAACTAATTATGACACACAGCTTTTACTTTGATATTTTTGAGTCTGTAAGGTTACCTAATAGCGGTACATGATTATTTTAAAGATTTTCAACCCATCCATGCAATGTCACATCATGTGACACGGATACGTTTAAAGTTCTTACCATGTCGTTTCAGAGGCATTAATTACTTACTTCACATTTTGCTCATATAGAATTAACATTTATTCAATAAACAGAAACAATTTATGCATCGTTATATATCAAGAGGTATACGGTACGATTTCTGATTAATGAAAATAAAAATCCCTAACTGAGACGTTCGCAAAATGTATTGCAAACTATCGCGCACTAATTCGAGTGTGTCACTTTGTATCCAGGTAGACATACAAAATGGAAAGATGTTTCAACAGGTTCCAGTAATGTACGCGTAAAGGGCTAAAAAAAAGGCCTTTACTACTTATTGTAATAGTGATCTATGGCATGCATTTAACAGCAGGGATACCTCGTGTATTAGGTCGACCACTAATTTTCACTGTCCTTCGTGCCATAGTGCCATAATAATATTTTACCTTTTATATATATATATATATATATATATATATATATATATATATATATATATAATATTAGTGGAATAAGAAAGATGATTGACTTCAACAATGTCATAGTTTACTAGGAGTTATCAAGCTTCCTCGTGGGTGAAATGTAGCGAATGAAGAAACATGATACTCTGTGTCCACTTGCGTTATAATGTAAGTGATACTTATATAATTTGATGATTTTTCCCCATCTATTTTCATATTTTAAAGAAAATACGGGCACTTCAAAGGCTTTAAAATAAAAAAAATGCACTATATAGTTACAAACAAATTAAAATCGCTTTTTTAGGGAAAAAAAAACTCATATTCATTCACTTGTGGCTTGTAATGTAGAAGCCGATATACATTATCATTATTTTTTTTTATAAGATGTTTCTCAATTGGTCTCTCAAAAGAAGATTTCTAACTCGAACTCAAATAAATATACACAAATGCCATTCTCAATGCACGAAAATATCAAAGAAAAGCAGTAAGCAATTTCCTAACCATACATTACATCACACGCAATAACCAGCAAGACGAACACACATGATTCTTAGAACATAACATTTCCCTCAACAAATGTGCGTCATGTTTTCCCGGATGTTGATAATAGGGTTTCCACACAGAGGTATGGTAGATTCAGTCAACTTTATAATCTATTGTCAACAAATGGGTTCACCGAAACATAAACATGCGTACACTATACATACATACGTAGTGTACCTTCATCAAACACACACACACACTCAGACAAACACACACACACACACACACACACACACACACACACACACACACACACACACACACACACACACACACACATATATATATATATATATATATATATATATATATATACATATACATACACATTCATACATACATATGCGTATATATGTATATACGCACATTTTGATTTTAAGAAGTTTGTATGCAATGGGTGAAAACACACACACACACACACACACACACACACACACACACACACACACACACACACACACATACACACACTCAGACAAACACACACACACACACACACACACACACACACACACACATATATATGTATATATATATATATATATATATATATATATATATATATATATATATATATATCCACCCATCCATCTATCTATTTATCTAATTACACACACAAACAAACACATAACTGTAACACACGCATACATACATACATACATACATATATATATATATATATATATATATATATATATATATATATATATATATCAGCTATATACAGAGGTGTAAGGTCTATATGCACACACACACACACACACACACAAACACACACACACAAACAAACACACACACACACACACACACATCCATACATATATGTGTATACACACACCCACATTTTAATTTTAAAACGCTTGTAGGCAATTAGACAGCGAAGATAAACCACAGCCGCTGCTAGACGAAGCTATAAAAGCCATAAAATAATTTTAATATAACAAGAGCCCGGGAATAGATGAAATAACAGCAGAACTAATCAAGAATGCTGGCGAAAGTGTTGAATACTTCTACAAACTTTGTACGCAAATTTGGAATGAAAGAAGATGGCCAGAAGACTGGGTGAAATCAGTCTTTACTCCCATACCTAAAAAAGGTGACGCACTCCAATGCAACAATAACAGGACAATTGCATTAATTGCATTAAGTCACAGCAGCAAAATTTTGTTGAAAATTATTGCTGAAAGAATGAAGTTAAAGTTAAGAGAAGAAATTGCAGACGAACAAGCAGGTTTTCGCCCTGGAAAAGGTACCAGAAACCAGATTCTAAATCTGAAATTGATCATAGAGAAAAACAGAGAACATCAGAAAGACCTATACCTGTGTTTTATCGATTACTCGAAAGCTTTTGATACTATTGATCACGATATCCTCTGGAATAACATTAACGATATGAAATTTCCAAAACACATCATCCAACTAATAAAAACCATGTATGACCAACAACAAGCAGCTGTAAGAACCACTTATGGGTTAACAGAATGGTTTGAAGTCAACCAAGGAGTTCGACAAGGTTGCATTCTGTCTCCGCACCTTTTTAATATATATTCTGAAGCGATTATGAGAGGTGCTCTAGAGAATTTTGAAGGAACTGTAGATGTTGGAGGATACAAAATATCAAATCTAAGATACGACGATGATATAGTTTTAATTGCCAGCAGTATCACTGAACTACAGCAACTACGAGATAAAGTTAGAGAAGCAAGGAAAAAGGCTGGTTTATTTCTTAATGCCAAGAAAACTAAGACCATGAAGATTCAAAGATAACCGGCAATGAACAATGATGAACATGTTACAATCAATGGAGTGGTTGTGGAAAATGTGAAAGAGTTCACTTATCTTGGAGCTATTTTACTAATACATATGATGATTCACCGCCAAAAACGCCACAGTTGCTCTTAATAACATCTGGAGAGACCGAAACATTACCTTACGGACAAAACTGAGGTTATTGAACTCATTAGTTTTCCCAATTGCGTCATATGGTTCTGAGTGTTGGGTGCTGAAGAAGATAGACAAGAAAAAAGTCAATAGTTTTAAACTGTGTTGTTACAGACGAGTACTGCGTATTAACTGGACAGAAAAGAAAACGAATGATGTGCTGAGAAAAATAAATTGTAAAGACCAGCTGTTGGACATCTTGAACAAAAGGAAACTGAAGCTTGTTGGTCATGTGATGAGAAGTAAAAGTATTGAGGAAAACTTGTTGACAGGGAAGGTGATAAGAAACAGAGGAAGAGGCAAACCGAAGACAAGACTGAGCGACAACATCAAAGATATTTGCGGGCTGTCGATGGTACAAGTGGAAAGAAAAGCGCAAGATCGAGTTGAGTGGCGAAGGATGGTGGAGAGGTCCACGGCTGCTCAAACATGAGCATACCGTTATTGATGATGATGAGGCAATGGGAGAAAATAAAGGAAACCACGCCGAAAAGACATACGGATACTGAACATCCACGCAGCACACTTCGATAGCAAAATCATCCACGTTGAATCCATCTTGCGCATTAGTTTTGAGGAGTTGAAATAGATAACTCTTCAGTCTTAAATTAATGCCACTTCTTTTTAAAAATCTTCCCTCGTTTACCTCTGGAAGTTTTCTTTTTCTTTCTTTTTTTTCTTTAAATATACCCTTTTGTTTTCTCCGAATTCTTGCGCTGCGGCGGAGAAAAAGTTCTTTGTTTCTTTTTCTCACTCCTCCGCTCTTTTTTCTCGTAACCTAGTCATCTTTAGCCGCTCATTCTTTAGTGCCGTTGCTTCCTCCGGCATACCATGACCATTGCTACGTCTTCCATTCCTTTTCAAACTTTTGAAACAAAGAAGGGAAAAAGTTGGATTAGTCTCCCCCACCTTCCTCCCTCCGACCTCCTCCTCCTCCCTCCCTCTTTCTTTCTTTCTTACTCAAGGAACAACTTCACTACCTTCTCATGGAGGGGAAAGATGCGGGATGGGAGGTGAGGGGGGGGGGGTAAAAGGGAGACATAGAGGGGAGAGGGGGTTGGTTACAAGGCGGTTTCCATGGCAACGCGGTCTTCTTATGTTTCGCAGACGGACCCGCCAGACTCACTCACACTACCGCTCGTGTGGCCAAATGGTCACTCGTGTTACCTTCTAAGGCTTAAACCTTGCTCATTCAAAAAGCCGCAACGTCACTGTAAAACACAAAGCCCCCATAAAATAAATTGAGACTATCTTTCCCAGTCAAGCGACACACGATATTTAGGCGTTATCGCGGGAGATAGTGTCTAAACCTGACGTGTGAATGAAAGTGATAGATAAACAAGGAGAGGTGCAGACAGAGAGATAGATAGATAGAGAGCGAGCGAGCGAGCGAGCGAGAGAGAGAGAGAGAGAGAGAGAGAGAGAGAGAGAGAGAGAGAGAGAGAGAGAGAGAGAGAGAATAACTGTGTATGTGTATGGTGGGGGTGGGGGGGCATGTATTGTGTATATACGAGTATATGTGGAAGCACCACAAGACCAAAATAATTTCGCTCGTAAATCCAAGCCCAATTCTGAAGCCGCGCTCCGAGGCCCCGGACACAGAAGCGAGATTCAGCGAGGCTTCAACGCCATCAGCAGCTTCCAGCCGATGTATCGCGTGAGTGAAAGCACAGATAAAGAGACTTTATGTCCACGTTCCATGGAAAGTGAATTTTATGAAAGATTTTATGTTTTGAATTGAATACTTTTTCAGTAGATAAGACGGGGTAAATGGAAAAACGGTCGGATAGACTTTAAATTTACACATACTTTTCCATATTAAAACTGAGAGAGGAGAGAGAGAGAAGGGGGAGAGAGAGACAGAAAGAGGAGAGAGAGAGAGAAAGAGGAGAGAGAGAGAGAGAAAGAGGAGAGAGAGAGAGAGAAAGAGGAGGGAGAGAGAAAGAAAGAGGAGGGAGAGAGAAAGAGGAGAGAGAGAGAAAAGGAGAATGAAGGAGAGAGAAAGACAGAGAGCAAGAAAACAATGGCGACCTGATTACTACATAATTCTCCTTTCATGGGAATGCTACACGGGGATAATAAACATGAAAAGGTCGGCCGGATGCCGAAGGTGAACATGTCCCCCAGTCGAGGCGAACTCTATTGGTTTATCGAGTTTGGTGGTGCGGGCCAAGGTCACAGGACCCCCCCCCCCCTCGTTCCATAGGCTTCGGCCGCCGGATAAATGTGCTCTTCAGAACGGAAGGCAAGTGGGAGGCATCTCTCGCGTCTCTTATACGGGATGCCAGACTGAGGCAGAGTCTGAGGCATAGCTCTCTTACATGTAAATTTAGGAACACTTTGCTTAAATATATCTGTGTCTGATTAATTCCTTTTCTATTGTTCACGCAGATAAGCCTCTTTATTGAATTATAAAGGGATATTGGTAAATAATTTTGAAAAAAAAAAAAAAAATCACTCACTTCTTAAAAATCATAATTCATTACAAATCCTTTATAGCTAATCTTAGACCTGAATAACATCAATGCTATAAATCCACATGGGAGTCTTATTATACCGGCGATTAATTACCTCAGAAAAAACTCTTTTTATAGATTGTATAAACCTGAAAGTTCCTGCAACCCCATCGTCAACTTTACCCCCGTGTTGTTAATCAATTACTCCGCCGTTATTCCCTTCACTAACATCACATAAGCGTACTACTGATGCCACCATTAGCACTACGATTACATCTTAACGACTACATATCTTAGTGATAAAATCACTATCATGCATAGTCATCCCTGCCAACACAAGCATCCACATTCTTATCTCTGTAACACCAGCGCCATTATGTTAATTACCAATCTCATCGCCCCGACCACCACGACCACCACCGCGACCCCTCGGCGACCGTATGGAAAATCGATACCGTCCCCAAAGGCTTTGTATCAATAGGGGAAAGAAACAGCCCAGGTAAAGTTGCCGCATCACCTGACCCTTTGGTCCTGCACCCTCCCCCTTCCCTTTGCTCCTGGGGTTCTTGACCTAATGCTGGCTGGAGATGTGGGCGGACAGGTAAATGCGAATGGGTGGGGCAGGTAATAACCAGGAATGATGGGCGTAGTGATTTAGGGAAGGCTGGGAATATTAATGTTTTCTGCCCTTGCAGAACGGATATACAGCCATAGTGACTGTGTGTGTATGATAGGTATATAAATAGATAGATAGCAAGAGAAGGGGAGGAGAGGGAAAGAGAGAAGGAAGAGGAGGGGGAGAGGGAGACGAAGAGGGAGAGGGAGGGAGGGAAAGAAAGAAAGAGAGAGAGAGAGAGAGAGAGAGAGAGAGAGAGAGAGAGAGAGAGAGAGAGAGAGAGAGAGAGAGAGAGAGTTTTATTCGAGGCATGAAGCATTCAATACTCGAAACAAAAGACACCAACCTCCAAGGCCGCCAGCGCTTCTCGAGAAAATGAAAATGAAAGCGTCGTGAAAAAGTCCGTAATATCCACGCAAAATATGTACGAAATGAAAGAAAAAAATGATCCTCTTCTCGTGCATGTCTTCCCAGTCAGGATTAAAAGAGAAAATCGAAAAGAGGCAGGGCGGCAAATTCATGAAAGGGCACACATTGAGGCTTCGAAATACGAAATGAGATCTATGAATGGGGAGGCGGTTGACGAGAGCTCCCTTCCGACGGCTTCTCGAAGATGAAGAACTTTCTGGAAAGAGAGGCGAGAGCGGCGGGTCTATGGCCATGCATTCCTATCCCTCCCGGCGGATGTAAAAGATCGGAAGGCATAATGGATGAGCTAAGGGTAAAACAGATCTCCATTCCCAAGAATCGCGCGATCCATTTCCATAGATGGACGTGTTCCCTCCTTAACGACCGGATTCATCTATTTGCATGCGAGTGAATCCAAGAACTTTAAGCTACATCCACGACCATGCGTTTCGGTTTTACAGGAATACATGAAATTAATTTCTAAAAGGAACTTCTTGCAATTTGCCTTCTGCGACATCAAGTTTCCTCTTGGCCTGCTGCTAATAATTCCGTTGGCCACATGCATAACGATAAAGAATATTAAGAGATGGTTGGCTCTGTAATAAACTCTCTTAACGTCCAAAATTAATATTTAGAGACATTTTTATATATAAAACCATGATCGGTAATCAGGAAGAAAAGAGCTAGAATTCATAAACAAAATATAATCAACCAGCAGTTGATGAAATTTATATACTATATGCATGCATGCATATATACTACATTCATTCATACACACACACACACATATATAGTGTATATGTATATATTATACACACACACACACACACACATATAAATATATATATATATATATATATATATATATATATATATATATATATATATATATATATAAATATAAATATATATATATATATATATATACATATATATATATATATATATATATATATATATATATATGTGTGTGTGTGGTGTGAGTGTGTGTGTGTGTGTGTGTGTGTGTGTGTGTGTGTGTGTGTGTGTGTGTGTGTGTGTGTGTGTGTGTGTGTGTGTGTGTGTGTGTGCCAATAAGGGGAGCCCGGCCTGTGCCGAATCGAACAACGTGAGTTAGCCGGTGCTGACTCGACTGAGCTAGTACCTGCCGTGGTGCCCAGCCACAGCGTACAGATGACAGATGAAATTTTTCGCGTGCGAGACGCGATACTTACATACATATGTACACACACACACACACACACACACACACACACACACACAAGGGGCTAACGCCGACGAGGGCGCATGGCCGCTTCCTTCGCTTCCAGCTACAAGGGTCCTTCATGGCGAGCCTCCAGGCAGGCCCTCGGCCCATCTCTAACTCCTCGCCACAGGTCTCGTCGAGCTGCCCAAGGGATGTCCTCCTAGGTCGTCCCACAGGCCTTCTCCACCCAGGATTGTCTTGCAGAGAGACAACCTGATGGGCAAGGTCATTCATAGGGAAACGAGCTAGTTGGCGATCACGGTGTAGCCGTCGGTTGGACACATGGTCCTGCCACCTTACCCCATGATCCGGCGAAGACACTTGTTACAAAAGGCATCAAGACGAGACTCCAAGAAGTTTGACAGCCCCCAACCACACTTTACAGCACTTTCAACACCGGTATATAGGCTTGCTATTAGGCCGGTAATCCGTGTCGGAATTCCCGTCTCAGAATCTCCCATAGCGATTCTCGATGCACCGAGTCAAACGCCTTCTTGAGGTCAATGTAGTCTAAAAGCAACCCATGACTGAACTCACGACGGCATTCCACAATTACTCGAAGCGCTAGGATACGGTCCATTGTGAGACTTGCCAGGAGTGAATCCAGACTGCTCCAGTTTCTGATGCCTTTGTAGGTGGTCGCAGATCCGTTTCAGAAGAATGTGGGCGAATACTTGTCTGGTATAATGAGCAGTGTAATGCCACTGTAGTTGCTAGTCCTAACGATCCCTTTTTTCCTTCCAGGGAGGGATAATCACACCCCTCAACAGGTCAGGGGGTAATGGAACCTGACTGCAAGATGGCAGTCAAAACTGCAAAATGGCAGTCAAGACTGCATCAAGCCCCATGTCATAGGTTCACCCCCAGCCTTTAGCAGTTCAACAGGGATATCACATACATTCCCACACTTCAGCATGGGAATCGCCATCCTAATTCAGTTAGGGTAGGAGGTTCCTTGCTGCTGGGTGGGTCTGGCAAAGGTATGGTGATATCACTTGCATCCAAGCTACTGTTGGAAGGTCTGCCTGGTACAGCTGCTCAAAAACATTCACGAACCCCATGATCTGAGATGATCTGTCCATCCACCAAGCAGACTGCAGTCCTCTACGAGGAGGGCTTAGAGTTCAGCTTTCTCAGGGCTTGGTAGGTAGGGCAAAGATAATTTACCAAGAAATGGCTTTCAACCTCCTCAGCAAGATTCCTGATGAACTGTTCCTTGTCACTTCTCAACAGTGTCCGAGCCCTACGCACCAAAGAGTGATGCAAGTCCTGATTGCCATTCAGCCCAGCCATGCGACACACTTCAGTGGCCTCCAATGTGTCCAGGGAGATGAAATTCTGCCTTGCCCTCGGGCGTACAACATTGGACTCCTGCTCTGCTTCGAGTGTTTCGTGCTTGGACTCCCACAGAGAAGCTGGGTTTGTCAGGTTTTCAAGTTCTGTAAATCGATCAGAGAATGTCTTGGCGAACCCGTGGGCACATTCCAAGCCCCTTTAGTCTGTCCAAGTGAAACACTGGCCACTGGAGGGACGAGGAGTTTTGAAGTGAACCTGTAGGGTAGCCACTACCAGCCTATGGTCAATCCGGTAAACCCTGCAATTCCGAAGGATCCTCCATCGAGTGCTGACAAGAATGTGGTCGATCTCCTTGGCCACATTACCCGTATTGCTATACCATGTCCAGCGATGTTGGTTGGAGCGCTGATACCATGAACCAGAAATCCTCATTCTCTAGGACCTGGCAAAGTCCCGCAGAAGGAGGCTGTTCTCGCTGCTAGGATCAGCTCCCGAGCCATGGGGGCCGACAGACATCTCGTAGCCAACTCGATCACAGCCGGATACCACGTTGAAGTCACCCAGAACAATGCAAACGTCTCGCCGGGGGCAACTGTCTGCCACGGATATGAGTTTGACGTAGAACGCCTCTTTCACATCGAGTTTGCAAACATCGGTAGGAGCGTAGTGTGTATGTATATACATACATACACACACATGTATACACACACACACACACACACATATATATATATATATATATATATATATATATATATATGTGTGTGTGTGTGTGTGTGTGTGTGTGTGTGTGTGTGTGTGTGTGTGTGTGTGTGTGTGTGTGTGTGTGATTGCGTAGGCAAGAAAAATAAATAGACAAGTCAATCAAAACATTATACTATTTCGTAAAAGAGACTCGTTAGCATTTTTAAGTAAAAGAAAAGTTTCCGGTAAAAATTCATGTACTTTGTCCTTTCCAAGAAGACATGCTTTGTGCGTTAAATAAGGTGACCGTCCCAAATGAGGGTGGGGTAAAGGGTCCAACTGAGTTAGCTAGACTATGTTATACGTACAAAAGCGAGGAAACTACCAAACGACCGTTTGAGCCAAATCTGGGTTATTTCTTGGGAAGCGCAAGGGCATAAGCACCAACAGGTAAACTACGGACGCAGGTAATTAGAGCCAGGTACAGCTGTATGGAATTTTGCTTGTTGCAATATTGCATATGGCATTTGATGATGACTTTGCGTATATATGAGTTCCTGAATGTCCAAAGAACACCTTTTTACCAACATAAAAAAAAAAAATCACAATGATTTATGAAGAAATATTTTGTGATTTTTTTTCTTCGAAAATGAGTTTTGCGTACATTTATACATGAAATATGCTTTCCATCGAGACTCTGGTAATATGCTGTAGCTTATGTAGATGTATATATGTGTACAAAGCACTAATGTTAAAAAAATTAAAGTATAACTAATGATAATCATATTTCAGTTTGATTCGCTCTAACGGTCGTTACCGTCCACCGTCGGCAAATTTGTTTGGATCTGAAATTGGTCGTTTCCGTTGTAACGAGCATTTCAATACAAAGGCCACCCCATGGTTGGAATTTTGAACTTCGGCAAAATAAGTGAAATATTGATTATTTTATGTTGACGATGGTAGTACACAATGATACCCGCCCTAAAATAAAAACTACATGGAATTTTGAAATGGGTCTTATGTATTCGCTTCGTAAGGAGTTCATACAGCTAGCACACCCTTTTCATGCATGTCCAGTAAAAAATACAACCTGAGGACGCTACCATTGGTGCCATAAGAATGGAAAACACTGACCCCACCCAGGCGTCCGATCATTTTGTTTACTTATTTGCAAAGATAACATTGTAATGGTTTACCATGCCTAATGGACATTTTTACAAATATCAATAAAGAGATATTTGGGGCAACTAATATTTTTCTTAATGTAAAAATGGGTTTACTCCTATTAAATAAGGATGATTCAAACGGTTAGTCGTATGTGCGTGTGTTTACATACATATCAACCTTCTCGAAAATGAAAACCACCCAGTGACCAGCTCCCCCTCGCCTCGGGACGTCGGGAAAATTCAATGGGCTTGGAAATTCTCGCCGTAAAATAATTTTACATGTGCTTCCATAATTCACATATTTGAACAGATATTTTGTCTTCAAATTTGAATCATAGTCATATAACAATTTTGTACTGATATTGCCATCCACAGTTCTCCATTTCTTCACAATCGGATTTTCAAAAAAGAAGAAAAAAATATATTATAATAATAAAATAAAATAAAATAATTAGTAATTTCTGGTTTAGATTAGTTGTAATTATGATTGAATGCATTTATTAAACGTTTCAGACAGGAATCTATAATTTCACATCCGAAATGGTTCCTATTGAAAACAATCATTCAGATTAACTTGGTAATAATCTCATCTCAAAATACACTAGATTTATTTTTTTTTTATATATATATAATATCATTATATTTAGCAAAGAAATAATAAAAATAACAAACTTTGCAATGTGTCCAAATCTCTAGGTCATATTTTCAGTACTTTGTTTACGCAAGCACGCGGACCGTCCACGATTCATAAATTTCGAGTGCCTCCGTATCTTACTCTTTCTTCCGCGAATGGTTCGGAGTGCCATGGCCCGATTTTTCAATTTCGATATATATATATATATATATATATATATATATATATATATTTATATATATATATATATATATTTGTGTGTGTGTGTGTGTGTGTGTGTGTGTGTGTGTGTGTGTGTGTGTGTGTGTGTGTGTGTGTGTGTGTGTGTGTGTGTGTGTGTGTGTGTGTGCATGGCCAAAAGATTGTAGATATAGTTCACCAAGGCAGAAATTCAGTTTAGCTTAGTCCCTTACTTACCACCCTGGCTAACTGTACAGGCGTGGGCAAGCTGTGGTACATTTGACCCATGGTTATAACATTATTTAATGATATTATATTTGAATTTTAGGCTATAACACTATTATTAAAAGTACTATATCAGTTAAAGGAAAGGAACAATTACACAGTCCTTTGTCTACTCATCTGCCACGCCGGTGTATATCTTGGGCGTGGAAAGGCATTGCTACATTTGACATGCGGTCATGTGATACTACATTCCAAACTTAGGATACAACATAAGTATATCTTCAAAGATATCAGATATGAAATGGTTACATAGTTTTCCGTACCCTTTGCTGTAACACATGGCACTCTGAAATATAATGTACAAGTGTTCGCTTACATTTTTCATTACACAGTTTACACTTTGTTTCTTCGGCATTTCAAATTGTACTGACCTGCCAATATAATCTATATCCAAACCTGATTCTTGCGGTCACAATATCATTCTATTGTTCTTGTTTTATATAAACCATAGATGAATGAATCTTGCGTAAACTGGTCATAGTGCTTTAAGGTACTGCTTTCAGTGCATTGAGAATTAATAAACTCAGTCAAGTCCTCTTTGAAGGAAGCTTTAATGATGTATAAAATCCTGGAAAGAGGTACCCCAAGATTTATATCCACACTCTGCTTGTCATATGCTGATTTTGCTAGTCGATCAGCATGATCATACCTAGGGATTCCAACATGCGATGTAATCATCAAATAACGTATATCATGGCCTCGTTTGTTTGCACGATACACGTTTATCCTAATGTCATATGCAATATTCCCTGCACCTTCGTCTAGTGTTCAGAGCCTGGAGAACACTGTGAATCGCAGGAAATTACCCCTGAGCCTTGATTCACCAGAAATTCGGTGGCCATGAGTATTCCTGCCATTTTAGTTTGTGTTGCGCCAGCCTAGTCATGAACCCTCCTACAATCATGGTGCTGCAAAATATTGTTTTTATATAAGATAAGTTTCAAGATACTCATTTATAATTGCAAGTGCATACTGCTTACGTACAGCGAGGGGTAAACTTTTTTTTTTTTTTGGGGGGGGGGGCAGTCGTTTAATATACATTTAAGTCTGACATTGGAACAGAAAGTCCATGTAGGGTCTTAGTTATGGTTATGTTCAGCTGAGCAAAGTGTTTACGTGTTACTTGAACCCACGCATTTGAGTATGAATCGGTGTTGTCATACAAAGCTATCTCCTCTTTTCTATGTTTTAGTTGTCTTTGGAACTCTACAATGGAGGGGTTCTCTAATTGATTCGACACTAAATGTGGCATTCATGTATAATAATCTTTCGTAAACAGAAGGCAAATTAAGTTCTGTTCTCATATTCACAATCCTTGTTGTTTTAGAGGCACCAAGAATGATTCCCATGGCCTCATTTTGTACAATCTCTAAAACAGTCAAACTCAGATTCCTTGAACAATACTAGGTGCAATGCATGATAATCTATGACTGACCGTATGTATGACAAGTAAAAGAGTCTCGCAATATTGACACTGATACCATGATTTTTGCCAGTAAGTGTCCTAAGTGGCTTCAGCTGCTCCGACAGTCTTTTCTGCAGACTTCTGATGAATTCTGCATCATTGACAATCAGCCAGAGGTATCTGTACTGGTAACAAGGATCTAGCTCAATATCATTTATATGAAACCTTGGCAAAGGGATTGTCTTTGGGTTAAGTGCCTGTCGAGATTATCTAGCCACACAGTGTATCTAGAATCTCTTGCATTCTCTTATTGGATGAGGATTTAATGCAAATATCGGCATATCACATAATGAAGTCATTGCCCTCAAGTGGTATATCGCCTAGTAATCTATACATTAAAACGTTAAATAGCATGGGACTAAGTACGCCTCCCTGAGGTGTGCGAGTTCAAATACTTTTGTATGAGTACTCTTAATTCCCCTGAAGAGAATCTGAGCTGATCGATTCGATAGATACATTTGAATCCATGTTAACAGTTTCCCTGAATACCAAAGCTAGCTAGTTGCTCAAGGATAATTTATTGGTTTGTAATGTCAAAAGCAGACTGAAGATCAAGAAATATGGCTTGCATGCCCTGGGTTTGAATTTGTTAAGTACTCTGCAAAGCAGTGCTGGCTGCTACGTCCAGGGGAATAACTGTTCATAATTATTCTCTCAAGTGCTTTGTATAGACAGGAGGTCAAGGAAATTGGCCTGTATTTGTCAGTATGGGTTTAGGTATAGGAATTATTAAGCTTTTAGTCTAGGAGCTTGGGAGGATTCCTTGATAGGCTGAGTCTATACAGGTGTAAAAGTGGGTTGCCTGGTACCTAAGCAGTGAGGACGCTGTAAGAAATGCCATCCTCGCCAGGGGTGGTTGCCTTCTCTTTCAGAAGGGCATTATTCAATTCCCACTCAGTTATTTCGGCAAAGTCTGAGGGGTCAATAACAGCACAGGCTACTGCTATATTAAAGTTTCTATCTATTTTCGACTTGTTGAGTTGATCTTTTATCCCTTGTGGAAGTGAGTTCAACAGAGAATATCCGGCCCACTGCTCTAGCAGCATGTTCTCGTGGACTGTGAAACTGTGGTGTTGTGAGAGCTTTACCTATCAGCCTATTATTTTTTCTCCATGTGTACCAAAGCAATTGTTTATCACAAATCGGATTTTTGAATTCTCTGAATCCCTATTTGGCTTTAAGAAACTGCAGATTATCTGACGTTATCTTTATAACAGTTTGCAAGCTCCTGAACTCGTTTATGAATTAGGTCTGATCCACCTCGGTGCATGGGAGGCCTGGGGTCTCTTTTTCTTCGAGTTTTCGTCAACACACCCATGTGTTATATTAGTCAGTGACAACTCTGATTAGATCCTGAGAGAAAATTTCAACAGTTATTTCATAGGTGTTATACCAGTCATAGACCCGTGCCTTGAAGTGATGCTCCAGGCCCGCTGGGATAATTATTCTGAGCCTAGGTGATTTAGGGGCTGAGGCGCTGTCGACAGTAAAGTCTGTTCGTATTACAAAGTGGTAATTAACTAACTCTCGTACCAGTGAAGTACAGACATTACCATGAACTAAATAGTTGCCAATACAAGTATCGGAGCATAGAGTTGATCAAAGTGAAGAATATCTATTAAGCAATTCGAGGAAAAAATACGATTTTTGGAGGGATGATCCCCCCCACCAAAAAAAAAAAAAAAAAAAAAAAAAAAGTGGGGATGTCCCGTTAAAATTACAGATGAGACAAATCACAATCATATACTCTATATCATGCAAAAGAAATCAACTAGTTATCTAAAATCGCTTTTTTAATGATTAAATGAGTGGAGCAAGGTAGGCTTTTCTCGGGACGGTCCCCATTAGCAAGTGTCTTTACGTCAACTAGTTATTTCCAGAATTACAGAAAGAGAGAAATCAGAGCAGAGAAAATAGAATAAGTGACAAGAGAACCATTAATCAGGTACAGTTCGCCGTCCAGTGAAAACAGCATCAATTGCCATTTAAACCAAATAATTTTAATTAGATTTTTGACGTGCATTTTACACCGGTTGAAAGAAAGAAGGGATGAGGGAAGGGGGGGAGAAGGAAGGTGGAAGAGAGAGATAGAGAGAGAGAGAGAGAGAGAGAGAGAGAGAGAGAGAGAGAGAGAGAGAGAGAGAGAGAGAGAGAGAGAGAGAGAGAGACTTTCCAAAGGCGAGCCCAACGGTGCCCTTTCAACAAGTCATCAAATCAATGGCGCCGACTAATTGCACTGTCCACTGTAGTTGTTTTGTGAATTTTGTTTCCCCACAGGTGCCACCGAGGAGTCAATTAGTAGGCCTACATGACCTCCTCTTATATCCCCACTCCTTGAATTCGTTATACATTTTTTGATATTCGGATTGTTCTTATTGTCAATAACACTGGGATTAATATAATATTGTCACCAATACAGATAGGAATAAAAAAAAAATCTTTCCAAAAATCAAGTAAAAGGGTAAACAGGCGAGACCATGAAGGACTTACAACAGACTCCTTGGTCACAAAACTTTAGTGGAGCCATCTATGTGTACGTAAAATCAGTAAACTAAGATCACATCCGGACTCAGCATGATCCTCCGCCGTCTCTGGATTAGTCTTTGCTTACCTTCTCTGTTTCCGTTTCTTGTTCTCTTCCGCTTGCAGTTTGAGCAGCTTCTCCACGATCTCTTGAACTTCAGGACTTCTCTGCGTTTTGTCGGCCATGGTGACTTCGGTCAGGAAGATTCTTTAATTAACAATTTTTTTTTTCTTTTTAAATACGCCTGTTAGTTATGGATCCATGTTTTTTGAGTTATTCTTTTAATTATATATGTTTTCATGTAAAGAGCACATGTCATTCGTTATACGTCTGTCCTAAAAAGGAGGAAAATGTTAATAGAAAATTACCAAGTAGGAATATTACCATTATATTATGTGTTTCTGTCTTCACAATGTTAATCACTCAAGATTTTTCCGATTTTCTCTCCCGGTTTTTACCTTTCGAAATACATCTCTTGCTGCTCGTCTTGTTAGTTTGTAGGCGACGACGGTGAGGCGCGAAGCCACGACAAATAGCGGAAATTCCCCGAAAACATCTCAGAACAACTAGACAGTGAGATATAATAACAGCTTCATTAAAACTTGCGTAACAGGTTAACTACCATTTTAGGGCAGGCATGGTGCAAACGAAGTGTTAAACTCTGCAATAGACCTTATAAAAGAAAGTTTATCGCATCACTTCCTTTAGCGTATTAGGGGATACCTTTGTAATATATCCTGGGTTTTCTGTACAGTTACGGCCTGACACCAAGTAGGCCCTGGTCTGAGCGGTGTGCCAAGTGGTGTGCTTAACCGAAACAATACACTCCGTAGAAAAATTAAGAATGCAACAAAAGAAACTGTAGCATAAATTCTTCCTGCAAAGCTACTAGAGTACAATGAATAAATAAATAAATAAATACATAATAATAATAATAATATTAATAATAATGATAATAATGATGATAATAATAAATATATATATAAATAAACAGAAAGAAAAGAAAAGAAAAGAAAGAAAGAAAGAAAAAAAACGAGACTGGGAATAACCAAATGCGTTAGCAGGATACAAAACACTACTCCCGCCGTAGACCCTTTTCAGCATCAAATATGCTGCTTGAGAAACTGAAATGAAGACAGAAGCTCCTTTTAAAGTGCCTTTGACAATATTCAAAACCACGAAATATGCCTGAATTTTCTTAACTAGGGCCCCACG
>NC_051390.1:12661761-12664261 GCF_015228065.2 Penaeus monodon | reverse complement strand
CAATCCAAGTGTACATTCATTTTCGTCTCTGGAGCCTATACCCGCTTTGTAATATACTACAACCAACCAACTTTGAATTCCACACGATTTCCTTTTCCCTCACGCCCATTATTCTAATCAAGATCTTGACCCTCTCCCCATGCGCTTCCAGCTCCCCTCAAACCCATTCCGTCACGCACCACACCATTACTTCTCCCGCAAGGTTATCTACCCCAGCCATTCTACCCTGGTCGCCCTCAGCGTCTCCCCCACCTGGCGAGCCTTCAGATGTGTAGGTTTACAGTCAACACGACCTAAGAGATCTGCAGAAATTAACCTCTTTTTATCATATTCTTATACTTGATTTCAGCCTACTATAAGTTCATGCAAGAATGTGGGTGCGTTCATGTTACCAAACAAAACAAAACAAAATGACGAACTAATTAATCATTAGATCCCTTGATCAGTACTCTACACATCTCTGTCCCCCGCCGCATGAACAAAAGCCAGCGGCACTCCATTTGAATGGAGTGCGACGATAAGACATTATACGTCTTCGTGGCAAGCCTTTACAGACACCAACAGAATATTCAGTCAAGACAAATTAGTCCCGTCGCCAAAGCTCGGTCCTCTTGCGCAAACACGCTTCCCATGATTTCCCAAAGGAACAGAGCGTATGGAGGGCAAGTTGGAAAGTTTTTTGGGTATGTTCAAGAGTTTGCACTTCCTTCGCACAGTTAACAGCACTTCACTTGCACAGGAGAAGCGAGTGTCCACTCTCCTGTCACGCTTTGTCAGCATAAAGGGTTATATCTAGATTCCTGTTTCACACAGATGTGGACTTTGTTATTTTCCATGAAATTCGCGGGCTCATCCTCCCGTACCGCCACAACCCGAATCGCCAGCGCGCGCGTGGGGACTCTGTGAGCAGCAGATTTGCGGATGAACAGGTGGAGGAGAGACAAACAAGGACGAGTGAGTGTCGGCGAGTGAGAACAAGCGCGTAACGCTGCCGCTCCTCCCGCTGCGCGACTACGCCGAGACTGAGGGAGAGCGGCGAGGCAGAGCCGCGGCTGCTCCTGCTCACCGCCTCCCGGGCCACGCAGGAGGGGAAGAAGAGGGGGAAGGCGAAGGGGGAGGGAGGACGGAGGAAAGGCGGGATGGGAAAAGGGGAGAGGCGAGAACGAAGGGCAGCAGAAGGAACCTATGAATGGAGAGGGGCGCCGTGCTGTACGCAAGTCGGCGAGGTGATAATCGAAATGCCAGCAATGTTCGTCTCTATCGCTCTCTTGTGTTCTTTCAGACTGTGAGAGATGAGAAGGTGAAACAAAAGGAGGAGGAAAAGGGAGGAGAAGGAGTCCAAATAGAGGGTCCCTTCTGAATGAAGGGAAGAATAGGGGGTCGCAATGAGGGAAGAGGGGAAGGAAGGTAAAGCTGAATAGAAATTAGGAAGAAGTGAGGGAGGGGAATAGAAAAAGGAAAATGTGAGAACGAAGGGCACATGGTGAATACTGCAGGTAAATATCTGAAATTGAGGAAAGAGGAAAACAGACAAAACAAAAGAAAGAAAGCGAAGGAAAGAGGGAATGAGTACGTGTGTGCGTGAAAGAGAGAGAGAGAGAGAGAGAGAGAGAGAGAGAGAGAGAGAGAGAGAGAGAGAGAGAGAGAGAGAGAGAGAGAGAGAGAGAGAGAGAGAGAGAGAGAGAGAGAAGGGATAGATAGATAGATAGATAGATAGATAGATAGATAGATAGATAGACAGACAGAGGGAGACACTGCGACGAGAGGGAAAAGATTCCCTTTGTCCAAAATGTGTACACATTTGTGTACACATGAGAGGGAAGAAATACCTTTCATGAAGCGGGTGTTATTAAGAAATTTCACTAGCAAGGGACGAAATGAAGCGTGCATAATCAGGAAAAAACCTTATATACGTTTATAATTGAAATACATTTTGCTTTGATAAAACATTCTTGTTAAGGACATGCAGGCCGCAACGAAAGATCCTACGGTATCGCTGGGTTCCTTTGCCCATTGAAACAACCATTCGCATGAACACTCACTAAAACACACACACACGCACATACACACACACATACAGACACACACACATACACACACACACACACACACACACACACACATACAAACACACACACACACACAGACACACACACACATACACACACACAAACACACACACCCACACACACACACACACACACACACACACACACACACACACACACTTATATGGCAGCGAAGAAAGGTGAAAATCGATTGAAATTTCGAGAGCATGTCCGTGGAAGAGGTTACAGTACCGAGAAGAGAGTTCTCATCTCCCTTTCTTCTTTCCGAAAAGTGGGAAACTTTGAGGCACAGGGTATATATGGCAGGAATTTACATAAGATATGAGACTCACACCTAAGACATTCACGATAAAGCAAGTGTTAGATATTGCAGTACCACATCATAGTTTAACAAGTGATATTTATATATCAAAACAATACTGCAGTGAATA
>NC_051390.1:12644261-12649261 GCF_015228065.2 Penaeus monodon | reverse complement strand
TTGTGATATTCTTCCCATTTCCCCAAAAAATTTTGGGAGGATCTACCTGGTACAATGCTAAAAATACTAAACCCCAACTTCAAGAACCCCAACATGATCTGAGATAATCTGTCCATCCAGAGCAGACTGCAGTCATCTTGAGGAGGGTTTTAGATTTCAGTTTTCCCTCAGGGTTTGGGTGGGTAGGGTAAAGGTCTTTTTCCCAAAGAAATGGCCCTTTAAACCCTCCTCAGAAAAAATTCCTGATGAAGGCCCCTTTTCCCTTTCAGCAGGGGCCCGACCCCTATACACCAAAGAGTGATGAAAAAGGGCCCCTGATTCCCATTTAGCCAACCATGCACACATTTCATGGCCTCCAATGTCCCCAGGGAGAGGGGAATTCTGCAATCCCCCTGGGGGTTTACACCAATGGACCCCCTGCGCTGCTGGGGAGTGTTTTGAGCTTAAAATACTCCCAAAAAGAAAACTGGGCCCATTCGGGTTTATCAAGTTCTTTTAATCGATCAGGGGACTTGACATGGTCCCCCTTTAGGGGCACACCCCCCCTCCATAAAGTCTGTCAAGTGAAACACCTTAAGGGGGCCCCAATGGGGGGGACGGGGGATTTTTGAAGGGGGAACCCAGGGGGTTTACCCCAAAACCCCGCCTTTAGTCAGTGTCACAGACTCGGCACTCTGGTAAAACCCTGAAATTCGGAGGTCTTCCTTTTGTGTGCTAAAAAGAATGGGGTTTAATCTTTTGGGCCATTTCCCCCATACCACATCCCAAATTCCAGCGATGGGGGTTTGGAGAGCTATTTACCAGGACCCGAGACCCTCATTTCTGGGCCCCAAAAGCAAAGCCCGGGGGGGCTTTTCTCGCTGCTGAAATCAGCTCCCGAGCCATGGGGGCCGACGGGGCATCTCAATCCCCACCCGTCAAAAAGCCGGATGGCCCCATTGAAGTCCCCCCAAGAACAATGCGAATATTCCCCGGGGGAAATTGAAAATTTTGGGCATAGAACCCTGAAGCAAACATAAATTTGGAGTATTACAGCAATAAAAAACATGAAAGCCAGGGAAATGCTTAAATTCAATGCCATCCACGTCATAAACTTTTTTCCTTAAACTCCCAGGGCTAAGCGGTTTGGAGATGGCTAGGGCTCCCGGGCTGCAACCTGACCAGTAATGGGTTTGTACCCACCCTTTACCGGGTTCTCCTCCCTCCGAGAGGGCAGCCCCCCAAATTCCAAATCGTTCCTTTCCACGATAGAAGAGGAAAAACCGCTAAACCCTTGCCCCCAAGGACCGGGATTTTCCAAAGCGCCTACCCCGGGAGCTCCCCCCTTGGTTAAGCCTCAGGCGGTCACTCTGGGTCACGGCACCTCGCCCCCCCCAACAGATGCTGTCCCAAAATAAAGGGTCGGCAGGCTGGGGGGTTTTCCCTAGGGCTTTCCCCCACAAGTTCATGTTTGGGTTTGGCGCTTCCCAGTGAAACAAGGGGGAAAAGTAACTCTCGTTCTCACCGGGCCCCGCTTTTGCCCCCCCAAACGGGACCCAACCCCCGGGCTTGTTTGGGTGGGGGGGCACACTCCTCCCCCCAGCATACCCTTTTACTTTAGACGTCCCCGGGTGAAAAAATTTTATACACCATATATATATATTATATTAAAATATTATATATATTTTAAAATATATATATAAATATATAATAAATATATATATATATATATAAAATATAATATATATATATATTTTTTGTGTGTGGTGTGTGTGTGTGTGTGTGTGTGTGTTTTTGTGGTGTGTCTCGGTGTGTACGTTTATTGTATTTTATAAAATTACTATATAAATATATTTCCATATCCCCCTTATAAAATATCTTTATATTTTATATATATTATATGTGTGGGTGTGGGGTTGTGTGTGTGTGGTGGGTTTGGGTGGGGTGTGTGTGTGTGTGTGTGTGTTTATATATCTATAATTATATATATTAAAATTTTATAAAATATAATATTTTTAAAAAATTATAAATCTGTATTAAAAAGCATACATAATATATACATCCCAAAAATATAATTAAAATTAATATTTTTATATATTATATATATATAAAATAACAGATGTTATTATATATTATATATATGTATATTATATATATGTATATTTATATATATATTATAATATAAATATAAAATATATATATTGTGTGTGTGTTTGGGGTTTTGGTTTGTGGTGTGTGGGTGGTGGGTGTTTTGTTGTGTGTGTGTGTGTGTGAATGTAAAATAAAATTAAAAGAATTTATAATATATCATTTATTATATATTAAAATATAAATAATAAAATATATATACTATATATATATATAATATATTATATTTTGTGTGGGTGTGTGTGGTGTATGTGGGGTTATATATATATATATATTATATATATAATATATATAAATATATATGATAAAATAATATTTTATATATTATATATTTATATACATTTTATACATTATATAATATATATAAAATATATATATATATATATGTATATATATTATATATATATATTTTATATATATATATATTTATATTTTATATATATATTTTGTGTGTGTGTGGTGTGTGTGGGGGTGTTTGGGTGTGTTTGTGTGGGGGTTTTGTGGGGGGTGGGGTGTTTTGGGGTGCGGGGTGGGGTTTTGCGTGGTGGGTGGGGGTTTGTGCTTTGGTGTGGGTGTTTTGGGGTGGGGGGTGTGTGTGTGGGGTTGGGGGTGTGTGTGTTGTTTTGTGTGTGTGTGGGGTGGTGTGGGGGGTGTGTTGTGGGGTTTTTTTCGTGTGGTGTGTGTGGGTGGGTTTGTGTATGTGGTTTTGTGGGTGTTGGTAGGGTTTTTTGTGGGGTGGGGTGTTTTGTTTTTGGTTTGTGGGGTGGGGGGTGTGGGTGGGGGTGTTTGTTTTTTTTTTGGGGGGGGGGGGGTGGGGTGGGGGGGGGTTTTGTTTTTGTTTTGGGGGTGTTTTGTGTTTTTGGGTTTTGGGGTGTGTGTGCCCTTTTTTGTTTTGTCTTTTGTGTGTTTTGTGTGTGTGCGTTTTGGGGTTCCTATGTATTCCCGATCAACTTACATAAAATTTGTATTTATTCTATCTTTCAAATTGTAAAACACCTTCTCTACTGTATTTTACAGGCAAAAACCGATAAGGAAAAAAGGAAAAGCTGGGCTCCAAAAATTTTTTTCATGATAAAAGGGTTTTCCCCATTAACCCCCCCGGGAAAAAAGAAAACTTTCCCCCGTTTACTGTAGGAAAAAATTTGGATTTTGTTACGATTTCCCAAGGGTCATAAAAACCCATCATCCCTTTTGGTTTTGGTTTTTTCCCGTTATATATAAATTGTAAAACCCCCAATAAACATTTTTTGTTTTTTTTTTTTTTTTTTTGGGACATTTTTACTATCTGCCCGTGGGGAGCACGGCCAAAGCGGATTTTCTAAATAATGAAACTGGCGTTCCTATTTTTAAATTTTTTATTATTATTTTTATTATTATTTTATTATTATTTATTATTATTATTATTATTTTTATTATTATTGTTATTTTTTATTAACTACTTACTACTACTACACTAATATATTATTATTTTTTTTATTCTTTTTTTTTTTATTATTATTATTTCTTTAACATTTTTTTTACATCCCCCCCCCTGAAAATTAATGAAGAAAAATCTTTATTTTACATGTGCGGGGTCGGTGCCCCTTAGTTGAAGGCGGGGGCTGCAAGATCCCCGGGTTGCGGTTTGGCTGATTTTTTTCCTGTCCCTCGACCTAGCCCTGTCGAGGGAGAAGGACTAGAGATCGAGAGAAAAAGGGAAACGGGCCCCCCGGGTTGAAAGGGGCCCTCGACCCCCAAATTATCCATGTTGGGGTTTTCCAAGTCCCGGGGGCCCTTGACACGGCCCGGAAAGAAGGCGAAAAAAACGATTTTAAAGAGGGGGGACGGAAGGGGTATCGGAATCTTTTTTGGTTTTTTGGGAAGTTTTTCGTTGGGGGGACTGTATAAACGGGAGGTGTTTTATAGCTTTTTCATTCACTTGTTTTTGGGTTTTTTTAAAGAGGGGTGTGTTGGGGTTCACTGTGTCAGGGGGGAAAACGAAAAGTGATTTTGAAAATTTTCCCAAATTTATATAACAGTGCCTCCCCCTTTTTAAAAATTTGGGAGCTCCTGAAGCTTTTAAAACGAAACGACAGCCACATCTTTCAGTGTGGGCCAATTTTTCTGTCCCAAACCCTTCCCCCGGAAATTTACCCGACTTTGTGTATTTTTATGTTTATTTATGGACATGACCCCCCCCCCCCATAAAAAACATTCAAAACACCTTTCCTGGCCGGTTATCACGATTTCTATATTAGTTTTTATCTACACTAGATTGCAAAACAAAAGAAAACGACATTTCCAAAGTATTTTAAGAAAACGAGGGATTTTTTGGGGGAAAAGCTGTATATTCAGTGACTGCTTTAATACAAAAGTAAAAAAAATGTTAATTTTGTATGTATAAAATATATTTTAATATATATTATAATTTTATTTTATATACACACATTATGCACTTCTTCCCCTTATATTAGAATATTTATAATTAAGACCATTCTTTTAAAAAGAAAATACAAAACCTAAAGATCGAAAAAAAAAATAAAATTTTAACGAAGAAAAAAATTTTTTTCGAAATTTTCATCATCTTATGTAGTGCCCTAAAACCCTAACAGATAAAGAAGTGCACAAAAAACAAAGCAAATAAATAGGGCATGCCCTTTTTTCCCTTTCCTCCCCCATGGGTTTGACTCCCTCGTGACAAAAGTCCCTATATGGCGGGAACATAACGTAAGTCTAAATAACCTCCAATACATTTTATTTTAAGCCAAAATACTGGCGAGGACGTTGTTTTACCTCGCAGCACAATACTTACACAAGCTTGGGGGTTTGATAACATGTCGATAAAAAATTTTAAATTTCTCATATTCTAAAAGATATAAAACTGTTTTAGCAGG
>NC_051390.1:12636761-12639261 GCF_015228065.2 Penaeus monodon | reverse complement strand
TGAACTGATGGAGGAGGTGCAGACTCTGAAGGGCGAGGTTCAGGGCCTGAGGGAGGAAGTGAAGGAGGAAAGGCGGCGTCACGAGGTAGTAACGTTGCAAGCAGAGAAGGCAGCCGAGGTTCTGGCAACAGATGCCAGAGTGTCAGATTTACTGGGGTCTGCCTGGGGTCCGTGGCAGGAAACCCCCGGGCCTCGCAGCGTCGTGTCGGAGCCAGTGGTCGCTGCAGAAGGCTGGGGACCCATCGGAACCGCTCCCTTGGATATAGGTGGCGGCAAACTCGGACCCGGTCAACCCGCCTCGTTGCCTCCCTCCCCCCCTTCCTCCCCCCGGGCGTGTTAGTTCACGGCACGCGTTCTCCACCCTGCAGCCTCTCGACCTCCAGACATTCTGTGAGGCGTAAGCCAGCTCAGTACGACGGGAAGGTGGCCTGGGAGGCATATGTTGCCCAATTTGAAATGCTGGCATCTGCCCAGGGCTGGAGCCAGGAAGAGAAGGCCCTGCAGCTGGTAACAGCGCTAAGGGGCCCCGCGGTGGAAGTGTTGGGGCATCTGCCGCCATCCCAACATGCCTCTTACACCAGCGTGGCGGAGGCTTTGAAACGCCGTTTCGGGCACCACCACCAGGCCGAGGTATATCGGGCCCACTTGAAGAAGCGGACTCGTGAGCGTGGCGAGACACTGTCCCAGCTGGCGCAGGATGTGGAGGCGCTGGTAAGGAGGTCGTACCCTGCAGCTGCAGAAGAGATGATCGTGGTCCTGGCCCGCGATTTCTTTGTTGACGCTTTGCAGGACCAGCAGCTGCAAATCTACGTCAAGCAGGCACACCCTGAGGACCTGCAGGTGGCGCTGGCGAGGGCCTTGGAGTTCGAGGCCTTCCTGAAGGCAACGAGTGGCCTAGGGCCAGCTGCTCAGCCCCGCCATGACTTCCGGGGCCAGAAGGCTAAAGTGGAGAAGGTAGCATTGAGGAAGGTGAGCCTGAGCACTTTCCAAGGCTTGTGTTGGGGCTGCGGTGAGGAAGGGCACAGACGTAGTCGGTGTCGGAGGGAGCGGAGAACACGTCCTCTCAACCGGACGGATTCTGATGCCTTCCAGCAGTGCTGCAAGGACTGTGGCAGGTATGGTCACCATCCAAGTGCATGTCCTAAGGCTAAGGAAGTGGTACAGGCGGAAAACTCTGGAGAAGGGGGCCGAAACCCAGCCGTCTTCGGTTCCCGGGCCCCGACTTGGGTAAGCTGCCGTCGAACCAGCACGATGCAGGTGGAGGGCTCAATAGATGGAAAGCCATGCCGCCTGACAGTGGACACTGGGGCTGAGAAGACCCTAGTGCGGCCTGATATGTTGGCCACTATGCAACTTCCAGACGCACCACAGAGACTGTGTGGTGTCACGGGGCATTGTGTGCAGCTCAAGGGGCCAGTGGAGGCTCGTATTGGCGTGGGCAGCACGGTGCAGTGGCTGCCGGTGTATGTGGCCAATCTGGACGAGCACTGCTTGCTGGGCCTTGACTACCTGACGCAGAGTAAGGCGTGTGTCGACCTTGGACGGAAGCTGGTGAGGGTGCACGGTGAAGATGTGCCCTTGCTTCCAGAGGTTGGCTGTGCAGAGGTAGTTACAGCTGAGCGACTGCACCTTGCCCCCAGGACAGAGTCTAGAATCCAGTGTCGACTATCAAAAGTGATGCGCGGAGTAGAGGCCCTCGTGGAGCCCATCCAAAACCTGCAGCTGGCTGATGGCGTAGCGGTTGGGCGGAGCCTTGTTGGACCAGGGGAAGGGTTAGTTACAGTGTTGGTAGCTAACTTCTCCAATAAGGACCTGAAGGTGCCAGCTGGTGCAAAGCTGGGCACTTGTGAGGAAGTGGAGCGTCCAGAAGAGTCGTCGGGGAGCGAGGAGTTGGTTGGTGTGGGGCCGTTGCCTGACTTCCTCGGGGCTGTGGCGTTACCATGGGCCAGGAAGCTACTCCTGGGGTCATGGTGAAAAAGATGACGTTAGCCCCAGTAGCGGCGATGAGGACATGGCAGGCGCTAACCGAGATGAGGACGAGCATTTGGACGGTGAGGGCGATGCAACAGACGTCAGTGGTGACCATGAGCCAGGTCTTGGGGCAGGAGATACCCCTCTGGGTGCCACTGCCAATCTACCACCGCCCACACCTCCTCCAAAGCGACCCCAGCGAGAGCGAAGAAAGCCGCGCTGGATGAAAGATTTTTGTGTTTCTGAGAACTGATTTACAATTACGGTTACTTTTGTTTGAAAGAGTTTTGTTTGTTCCTGAGGACTAATTTTATTTAAATTTTCTGTTTCAGGTTTAGGTATGTCAGAGCAGACGGGTCGTCTGCTTGATAGGGGGGGATAGTGCTACGCCAGTGGGTCTTTGTCTCTGTGCGAAACATGTGTTAACATGAAAAGGATGACCTGGGCATGTGTTAACATGAAGGGACCTGGGCAAACATGACGCAGCTGTCTGTGAGCGGAGGAACAAGCCATGAGACGCGTTTGGGTG
>NC_051390.1:12609261-12614261 GCF_015228065.2 Penaeus monodon | reverse complement strand
TTCTTGCGTCTAACATTCCAGTAAACGTATTAATTTCAACGGGGCCCCTTTTAGTTACCACCATGAATGATATTTATAGATATCGTAGCGCTGTTGAATTATTTCCATGTGCCTTGTTTTCGTATCTAAATAATCTTTCATTCCTTATTTAGTTTCTTCATTCTATCATTGGGTCTTCCTGTTGACCGTAATCTCAAGATACATCCCTGTATGTTTTAACTATCATGATAGCTATCATATTTAATTCCTTGTACGTCCCTCGATGGTTTCATACCTCTATTGATGCATTGGATACTGCTTGAACCAGGAATATGTTTATGCCGCTTGCATTTCTCTGCATGGACACGCTGTCTTCAATTTTGCCTGCGCATCCTTTGCCCTTTGTCTATTTGTCTTTGCCTGGTTTGCCATCTAAGCCACTCTTGACAATTAACGTGCACTAACACACTTTCTTCGTTAGCTCTAAAACTCTTTTGATTTATCCTTTGTTGCGTTTATGGCAACATAGTGTTCAATCACATAATACTGAATGTTGTGTTTGCCATCTATCTGTACAAACAGGATCCCTCCTAAAAGAATTAAGTACCCTAGTCCTTTGGATAAAGCGATGGAGAATCTTCATCCACGGCTTTTCATTCCAGAATATATGATTAAATACTTGTTTACTTGAATCTGTCCATCTGGCTTCACTCAGACTTAACATATTTTCACAGCCCAGTCGTTTTAAGACTTGTAAGGAATCCAGTAAACAAATATCAGTTTTTGTCGATTTCGCTTATCTCTCATCCCCTCCTCCCAACTGATAAACTTTCTCTCTCTCTCCTTTTCTTCCTTTCTCCTCCCTGAATCTTTGAGAGAAGACTGAGGAGGTAATTAAAAAGTTATCAGTAACAAAGAACGGCGGGCGGTTGTCACTCGCTGGCGTAAATTACAGATGTACATTTTTTCGCCCCGAGACTTCATTCGTGGGTGCTCTAAATGGTTGGAATTCCGGAGCGCAAGATGGTGTATCATAGTATTTATGTGTTTCCATAAGGCTTGCTTCCTCTTTTCACCATGAATAATTAATCAAATAAACAAATAGATAGATTGATAACAAATAATCAAACACATAGATAGACAAATAAATAATGATAATGATGAAATAAATACATAAGATCAAGTATACGGGAAAAAAGTAATACACTTCCCACTGCCCCTTTACCGTGTTTGTCAATGCACAGTGATTAAACGAAAACAGGATAAAATTTTAGATGTCAAAAAGTCATATTTTAGTCTAGCATAGAAAAAAGTGATTATGCACTGTCAACATTATTTGCCTTTCTTTTGTCCTCACAGAAGCCCTTTAATATTGCACGCGTGGACAAAGATAAAAAGGAAAAGAAGAGAAAAAAGTCAGAAAAATACATACTAGCGCATTAATCCCAAAAGAGAGATATATCAGAGCTACATTATCATTAAATTGATGTACGGCGTAATCACATGATCCAGGACTTGGCTTCACTGGCATCGTTCCCGAATGTCGGAACCCCTATAGAATCCCTTTGATCCCGCCTCCTTTTCTTTCTCCCTCTCTGACCCCTACTCTTTTCTCTCCCCCCCCTCTGACCCCTCTCCATTCCCCCCCACCCCCCACCCCCCATATCCCACCGAGGAGTATGCATGAGCAGCAGACAGTAGTCGCTTAACAACCCTGACGGGAAGGGTTGTAATTCTTAAAGTGCGATGCTCCGAGCGAGGCCCACGCCCAACGCCACTCGTGTCGTGGCGTCGAGGTTTTCCACGCCGTGAGCCTCCGGTGGCAGTGATCGAGCCCTGTTCGGCGGCGATTAGAGAGGCGTCGAAATGCAGGTTGATTTGAAACGAGATAACTTGGGTGCTTGGTTGTTTCGATGCTCTTTTATTGCCTGGGATGATTAAGATTTGGGATATTGGGAATGATCAGGAACCAGCGATAATCCTGATTTGAATAGAAAAAAATGGATCCTTATTTGTTTCACTGACTGATTTCATTATACACTCGAATGCAAGGATGTTTTCTAACAGCTGTTAAAGTGTGAAGCTATCCTTTTTCAGAATTATATTAGTGGACGATTTAACAATATAAGTAAAACAATGTCAACAAATTGAGCACCAATGTAACATAAAAATGCCAAACTACCGGCAAATGTTTTCAAACTTTCATTCAGCTCATAAAATGTTTTAGTGTGCTTGCATCATCCCGCAAACAAAATATTTTACAATTTTGTATTTTCTGCTCTAGCGCCTCGGCATTCAAGGAGACAAATATTGCAAAGGTGATTCTTTATTGGTGAGCCTCGCTTGCTCGGGGCTCTTTAAGGCCCTTGGCAGGAGGCCCTTGGCGCGCTCACGTCTTACGGAGGAGAGATAGATAGATAGAGAGAGAAAAGAGAAGAGAAGAGAAGAGAGAGAGAGAGAGAGAGAGAGAGAGAGAGAGAGAGAGAGAGAGAGAGAGAGAGAGAGAGAGAGAGAGAGAGAGAGAGAGAGAGAGAGATAAAAGGATGGTTGGATGGATGGATGGATGGATGATGACGTGATATACAAACGTTACTTATGTTATCCGTACACAATTTACAGATGGAAACCATTGTCGAGGAAGACGAGAAAGATTGAATAGAGTTAATATATTTTATCTCTAGTTGTTGCTCTTCCAAATTGTTTCCTGGTGTACAGTACACCATCTGCTGTGCACATCACAATGTCATTTTCAGTCGTCATAGTCTTCTCTTCACTATTAGAAGTACTAGCATCTTGATCGATTTTTAGTTGCATTCATTAATGTTCATGTAATATCGTTTCTTTTACAGGCGTTGGTTTATAACTGCACGCGTGCTCATTTATGGTATCTTATTAGAGTATATCTGCGTTATTTTTACAAATACAGGCACATTTATACCCTTGTAATATCCACAACATTCGCTCGGAGAAATAAGCCGTCAAAAATTCTCATTTGTGCAAACGTCACAGAATTCGAACACAAACAGGCGGACAGACTAACAGCAGAAAAAAAAAAAACATACAGAAGAGCGAACAGACAGCACGACAGCTCGCGGGATCTTTCGGAGTTGAGCCAAGAACCCACGTCTGTCACCTGCTGTCGCTCTGTCCTCGCGCGTCGGTCCCTGTCGGCGCTTTAATATCAGGTGCCTTTTTCATGTCATCGTATGGTGAGTGGCATGTGTCACGGGTGTTGTGATTATTGATGTCATTACTGTTATCGTTAACCTTGTTATTGTTCTTCTTCTTCTTATTATTATTATCATGATTATTATTATTATTATTATTGTTATTATTATTATTATTATTATTATTATTATTATTATTATTATCATTATTATAATAATAATAATTATTATTATTATCATCATCATCATCATCATCATCATCATCATCATCATCATCATCATCATCATCATCATCATCATCATCATCATCATCATCATCATCATCATCATCATTCATTATTATTATTATTATTATTATTATTATTATTATTATTATATATTATTATTATTATTATTATTATTTATTATTATTACTTATTATTGTTGTTGTTATTATATTATTATTATTATTATTATTATTATTATTATTATTATTATTGTTATTATTATTATTTTATTATTATTATATTATTATTATTATTATATATTATTATTATATTATTATCTATTATCTTATTATTATTATTATTATATCTATTATATATTATTATTATTATTATTATTATTATTACTATTATTATCATTACTATTGTTTTTGTTGTTGTTTTTGTTATTGATAATATTATTATTATCATTATAATCATGATTAATATCATCACTAGTGATCATAATCACTATTACTATCACTATCATCACTTTTACTTTTTGTTATCATTGTTATCATTATTATTGTTATTGTTGTTGTTATTATTATTATTATTATTATTATTATTATTATTATTATTATTTTTATTATTATCATTATTGTTTTTATAATAATAATCATAATAATAATAATTATTATTATTATTATTATTATTATTATTATTATTATCATTGTTATTATCATTATTATTTTCATCATTGTCATTATTATTGTTATTATCATTATCATTTTTATTTTCATCATCATAATAACAATAATCCTTATCATCATTATCCTTATTATCATCCTTATTGTAGTTTTTGTTGTTATTATTATTATTTTCATTATTATTGTTATCATTTTCATTACTACTATTATCAATATATATATATATATATATATATATATATATATATATATATATATATATATATATATATATATATATATAGTTTCAGTTTTGTGGTCTGGCAGAATCTTGTCAAATAATATTAAATTTCTATCTAAAGTATGAATATGTGCAAATCTGCCTCGCACGAAAGAGCAGTACGATTTTTTGCCGAATGATTTCGGATTTTAGAAAGAAATGAAAGTTTGAAATGTTTCTCCTGTCCTTCCTTCGTGAACTGGACCACCTCGAGGATTCTCAAAAAGAGGTCAACAAAGCTCCAAACAAGATCAGTTGAGCGAGGACAAGAAGACGGCCCAAGGAAATTCTTCTTTCGCACATTTTCTCCTAAACCGCAGAAATTCGTGTACAGATTCACTCTCCGGGCAAGGTACTAAGGCCCGATACTTTGCTGTAATTAACCTAGTAAGTTCACGCAAATCAGACTATTTACAGGATGTTAACAGTACAATAAAATCATACAAAGGGCATCTGTTATGAATGATACAAACATATATCCAGAATTCTAATGCGATATAAAAATATATCTCCATTTTGGAAGAGAGAGAAAAAAAAAATACGACTTCCACTTTCTATATGACCCAAAACTTATTTTTCTCAGGAAGAAGGCGAGAGAAATATATGTCAGACTTTCCGTTTCTTTAAAAAAAAACTAGAAATCCAGAACTAATCTCGACGAAACAGAATATCCTGGATGACTTCACAGAGCTTCTTCGCCATG
>NC_051390.1:12594261-12596761 GCF_015228065.2 Penaeus monodon | reverse complement strand
GACCTCAGATCACATTACCGTGTGATCGCGGTATGTGGTCAACAAACGTGAATATCGTTTGTTAGTTAAGTAGTTAATTAATTTCTCTTGTTTTTAAAGATTTATGTTTTTTTCAACCGCAACGAATTTAACGCGTTCGTGATTTATCTTATCACGAATATCATTTCATTTTTATCTCGTTCCTCCCCTCGCCCCGACCTGACCTCACTTTCTCCCCTCCGGTCAGTTTGGACGTGGAAAGGGTCAAGAGATGACTGCTCATTTTACCTGTAATTTGGTTGTTGTTGTTTTGCTGACACCTTGGGGATTAACGGTAGCACCGTTACATTGCTCATTGGTGACTTGTTCTATTGGCGCTAGAATGGAGCTTGTAATGCAATTTTATATAAATTTAACATTTTTAATATAGCTTAGGATCTCCCCCCATATCATAGTGCACAGGACTGCCTGATATATCCTGGGGTTGCGTAAATGCCTAATAGATCTGCGCTCCGACTTTCGAAAGTATATTCAAAAGTTATTCGTTTGATCGGCAACTTTTGAGTTGGTGTGACCCGCAGTTACATTGTTAAATAATGTAGGACTAGGATTAAGCTGTGGAAAGGAACTGGGGATCCTACCACGTACTCACTCCAAGAGCATCACAACATGAAAACTACAATCAAGTATCGTGCTGTGACCACGGCGGCTCAAACATGAACCTACCGTTAAAAAAAAAAAAAAAAAAAAAGGATTAAGCTAGAATCATTATTCGCTTATTAATCACATCCTTCTCACCTTTTTAAAGTCGCTTGCATGTTTTGGGTAATTCCCAAGCAATCGTGTGATTTGTGATAATTTAGATACCCTTAGCGAATGTCACAAGCGCCCATCATAGATATGCAGAAAAGAGCAGGTTATTTATAGATTTTCCTGGCTCAGTTTGCTTCAATGTACGGCATTTTGGATATAGGATCCCCCCATTGATGAAGTCTAACATGCATAGCTAGACATGGCTACCTCGGCAGTTCAGATTTCTGACCCGAGAAGATTTGTTTGCTAAAAAGCTTGTGAATATTTTTTTCACATCGCCATTCATTAATGTGTACATTCTGTTGCATGTCATTAAATGTTGAATTCAATGTGGTAGTTGAAGTAATTTAATGTAGCTAGCATTGCTAATTTATCTCAGTTTTGTAATATTGAACGTTAATATTCGTGTTTGTGATTCATTCTCTGTGTGAGGTCACTCCCACTTTCACTCTCATTCACACACACACATGCTTACTCACTCACTCAGTCACTCATCCACACAGAACAAAAGACAATGAAATCTTTTCATTAATAGGGTTTGTTGCTGTCGTAGTGCCTGGGTAAAGATATATGATGATCTCTTTTGCCCGCAATTTTGTCAATCGTGACAAGTGACTCGTATATGATGTACAAATTACAGTTATTTCTTCTCTGTGTGACGACAACTGGTTCAAGTAAATCCTTGTGGATTGCCGTTGTCGTTTCCCTTGTCTACTTTTATATCTATCAGAGATGGTTGGTAGTTCAAGCCAGGTCCATGGAGATCGCTACTGACGTCTCCCTCTCCTATTTTCTTCTTTACCTTTGTGAAAATAATACACAAAATGAAAAAAAAGACGAAAATAAAATTAAAAACGAATATTAAAAATAGCAAATTTATACAAATAACCGGCTAGTGGTACTTAACACCCCCTCTTCCCTGTTGCCTTTCTTTTTCTCTTACTGTCTGGCCCTTACGTGTATGATCTGGTTTCCCAACTATATATAACAGTCGGACCGACAATAACAGACACGGCACCGAAGGAGCACTCTGCTGCAGAACCGTTCACCTTAGGATGCTATGGGAAGGACGTCACCGGAAGATCGCCAGAGGCCCGCAGACCATGATATTCATCAGAGCAGGTGTTAAGCCATCCCATGAAGTAGTGGACGGGTGCTGCCTGCTGGGACGCCCGTAGATCCAGCGAAGGACTAGGAACTCACCAGCACAGGTACCAGTTGCCCCAGGATGCTGTGGATGGGCGAAGCAGGAGCTTATTAGCACAGGTATCAGCCGGCCTGGTATGCCAAAGAGAGCATGAAGCCAAGAAGGACCTGGACGAGATCTGTGAGGACGTGTGGACGAGGACGCCGCCGAGTTAGGCCTGGACGAGGACTACGAGAAAGTCTAGACGAATCCGAAGTCAAGGAGGACCTGTGCAAGACTTTCGAGGACGTGTGGACGTCGAGGACAGGCAGATTACACCGAGGACCAGGAAGAAGAGGACGACAGGGATGCACCAGGACAACGCACGTGAGAGCGAGATGACCAGTCAAGTTAGGTCACCCTTGAGGTAAATCTAAGGCGCCTCGAGGGCAAGGCGCGAGTAGGTGGCCGGGCAATATGGCATATACATAAGTCTTATTTCTGTTACCAATAGATCACGTGGCTGTTTACCACATGGCTCCAAGTCCAATGGGAACCATTGATTCAGCGTGGGCGTAGATG
>NC_051390.1:12581761-12584261 GCF_015228065.2 Penaeus monodon | reverse complement strand
TTATTTTTATTTTTTATTATTATCAATAATTATTTTTATATATATTATATATATATTAAAATAATATCAAAATTTTATATATATAATATATTTTATATATATATATATAAAATATATATATATAATTACTTATTATATTATTATATATATTTATTTTTTATTTTAAAATTTATTAATTTTTATTTATGTATATTATTTATATATTAGATAATAATTAATTTTAAATATATAATTTTATTATATGTTGTGGGTGTGTGTGTGTGTGTGTGTTTTGTGTGTGTATGCATTTTAAAATATTATATAAAATTTTAAAAATATATTATATTAAATTATATATATATTATAATATACAATACCATAACACCCCACACCACACACACACACCCCCCAACCCCCACCCCCCCCCCCCCCACCACCCACCCCCAAAATATTAATATTTTAATAAAATATCATAATACATAATTTTATATAAATTTTTATTATATTAACTTTTTAAAATTTATAATAAATTTTAATTATATAATATATATAATTATATAAATTTTTATATATATATAATTATATTATATTATATAATATATATTTTATATGTTGGTGTGTGGTGTGTGGTGTGTGTGTTGTGTGTTGTGCAAATTATATTTTATTTTATATTTCCTATATTTTATTTATTTATTACCTCCCACACCCACCCCCCAACCCACTTTTTAAAATTTATATATAAATATATAATTTTTAAAATTTATTATATATTTTGTGTTGTATATATATATTTTTTTATTATTAATATATTTTTATATTAAAACCACCACACACCCCACACACCCCCCAAACCACCACACCCACCCACAACCATATTTTTTTTTTATTTTATATTCCATTTTTTATATATTAATTATATATATATATATATATATATATATATAATTCTTCGCAATGGAATTAGTCTGTTCTGAACTGTGTTTGTTCTCGGTCCTTAAAAGATAAAAAAAAATGTTACCAACCACTCAACATGATTCTGGTCTAGGCCCTAATTTCTGCTTCTAAAATCTATGATCCTTTAAAATCGTACCATTCTGTTGCGAGCCCGCAATATTAACCCTGAAAAGATCCAAATAACTCTTACATATTTCTCCCCCAATTTTCGATTTTTTTTTTTCGCATTTCTATTCTATTCAAATCTAATTCGAATTTCCCGATCTCCTATCCCGCCTCCCTTCCTCCCTTCGTCAGCTTCTTAATCCGAATTCGGGAAAGTAACTTGATCTCGCCCATCAAGACCGCCATCTCTCGTCTTTCGCCATAGTGGAGGTGATTGCTTTCTCAAGGCTCTACACCTTAATAAATCCACTGCTCGTCTCAGATACAGAGAGGGAGAGGGAGAAGGGAGAGGAAGAGGGAGAGAAAGGGAGAAGGGAGAGGAGAGGGGAGGAGAGGGAGAGAGAGGGAGAAGGGAGAGGAATAGGGAGAGAGAGGGAAAAGGGAGAGGAAGAGAGAGGAGAGAGAGAGAGAGAGAGATAGAGAGAGAGAAATAGAAATAAAGATAGAAGAAGAATAGTAAGAAAAAATAAGAAGGAGCTCAGACAAAGCTCCAACCATCAACCCAAACATTCCATTTCCACCGCCCGTTTGTTTCCCTCTTCTTGTGTTCCACCCCTTCCCCCCCGTCAACGAAAAGTGCCAGATGTCACCATGGCTTTATTTTCTTGCGTGGGCGTGGGTGTGGGCGCATGGGGGGGGGGGGGGGGGCTCAGCTTTAGGTCTCCAATATCCATAATTCTCCCTGCGGCTGTCCTGTTTGAAAGTCAATACCGCGCGGTGTCGAGTTCTCCATTATTTACGAATGATATCGGAGCAAGAACGTTTTTGTAATTTTGCGACAGTCGACAACGTGTGGAAGGTCTTCCGTGGATCTGGAGCCTGTAAATCGCTTGAAAAGTAGGTCTATCTATTTCGTCTTTTTTAAGGATTCGCTTCCCTCTTATGCAAATGACAACGGATGATTTTTTCTGTCTTGAAGGTCGAAGCTTGATAACGGAGCGAATCATTTCCATCATGCATCATATGTCTATTAATGCTACCTACACCAATACATAAGGATTATCATGATGGAGAATGTGGAGGCGGTGGACTACAGTTTTGGTCTAACGGGCGTGTGGGCGTTCCCTCAAAGCCTTGTGCAAGATTTTAAGCTTTAACATGTGACTCAGAACGCCTTCAACCGAACGATAACCTGGCATGCTTAGTATACTTACATCTGCGGGCTCGGAATACATGGTCTCGCACACTTACCTAAAAAGACAAAAATAAAGAAATTAAAATCATTTCTGAGAAAAAAAAGGCTAGATTACAAGGATTCCTAGACTAAAAAAAATGAATTGCATTTACTGAAGATAAAGAGCATGGACTGAATCAGATTTAAGGCTTTATTTGAAATGATTGAGATGGACATTTGAAAATTAGGCTAATGGTTGTCAGAGGAATTTTCCAAGGGGCAAGATAG
>NC_051390.1:12570261-12575261 GCF_015228065.2 Penaeus monodon | reverse complement strand
ATCAGGTTTTCTCTTTGCGAGACAATCCTGGGTGGAGGAGGTCCGTGGGATGACCAAGGATATATATATGTGTTTGTGTGTGTGTGTGTGTGTGTGTGTGTGTGTGTGTGTGTGTGTGTGTGTGTGTGTGTGTGTGTGTGTGTGTGTGTGTGTGTGTGTGTGTGTGTACCTATATCTATATCTAAATAGATAGGTAGATAGATATAGATACATATATATACTTGTGTGTGTGTGTGTGTGTGTGCGTGTGTGTGTGTGTTGTTATATATATATATATATATATATATATATATATATATATATATATATATTTATACATACACATATATACAAGTATATATATATTATATATATATATATATATTTTATATATATATATATAATTACATATATATATATATATAAATATATATATATATATATATATATATATATATATATATATATATACATATTTTATATATATATATATGTATATATATATATATTTATATATATAATATATATATATATAAAAAAATTTAAAAAAAAAAACACAAACAACAATCAACATACATATATAGTATGTATCTACATGTATATAGGCAAAAAAAAAAAAAAAAAAATTTATTATATAATATATATATATATATGTAAAATTTATATATATAGTATTAATATATATATATATATATATATATATTTTAAAATTTATATATATTTGTATATATGGTATGTATAAATATAATATAATATTTTATATATTAATTTAATATTATTATATATTAAATTATAAATATAAAACATACACAAAAAACACCCCACACACCAACACAACAACACACACACAAGTATATATTGTATCTATTTTATCACCTATCTATTTAATTTAAGATAAGGTACACAACCCACACACAACACAACACCACACACACACACACAACACACACACACACACACCACACACAACACACAACACACACAAAAACACATTATATATCCTTGTCCCCACGGACCTCCTCCCCCGGGGATTGTCTCAAAAAGAAAAAACCTGGGGCAGGGCCCCCACGGGGGAAACGAGCTAGGTCCCCCATATACCTGAGTTGGGATCCCGGATTATGAAAGAAACGGGCCCCCAGCCATTCTCACGGTATAACTGTGGGTTGGGACAATGGTCCTCCAACTGTCCCCCTTGATCCGCAAAAAAAACTTGTTAAAAAAAAGCTCAAACAGACCCCAAAGGCACTAGATAGCGTCCGTTTCGCTTCCTAGGAAAAAACTGGCAGTAAAAGGGCCCCTGGAAGACACATAGCCGGGCCCTTTCTGCATGGTACGACATCCCAAATACTCTTGTTATTGTTGGTTCGGCTCCAATTGCTAGACCAATCTGTCTGCTGATTCTTGGTTTGACAACCCAGAATATGGATATGCTCCCAAGGTATACAAACCTCGTACTTCACCGCCCTCACGATGATGGAGACTGAATGGTTCCCGTAACAGGCCCCCAAAAGCCCTGAATCTTGGTTTGGTCCAAGACCTCTAGCCTAAGGGCTTTGCCTCTTGCTAAATCATAAAGCTCACCAGTGACTCCAGGGGCCCAGATAGGATAGCACAAAGTCGAAGTCTTGACCTTGTTTTTGCCCAGTTTTCTCCCACTGAATTTGGGATAGCTCTGTCCATTATTTATTATGAAAGTAAAAAGTGTTGGGCAAGGACACACCTCACATTTGCCTCACCCCTCTTTTAACGGGGAAAGAAGTTTGATGGGCCCCCACCACACTTTACACACTTCATCCCGGTTTTTAGGTTTGATTGGGCCAATAATCGGGTTTTGGAATTCCCCTGAGTCCAGGATCTCCCAGGGCGATTCGCGATGCACTGAGTAAAACCCTTTTGAGTCGAGTAGCGCAAGAAACCCCACCCCAAAACTCATGACGGGTTTCACAGTTATCGAAGTCTAGGATCAGTTACTGGGATTTGCCGGATAAATCAAGCTGCTCCAGTCTCTGGGTGCCTTAGAAAAGTGGTTGTGGGTCTGTTTCAGAAGAAAATGGGCTACTTCCCAACGATCCTCTTTCCCCTTCCAGAGAGGGATGACCCCCCCCTAAACAGGTGGGGGGTAGGTACCAGACTGCCAGATGGCATCAAGACTGCTTAAGCCCCACCATGGTTCACTCCCACCCTTTAAAAGTTCGGGGAATCCACATTGCCTGTGGCTTTCCCAAACTTCAGCTTGAAATTTTCGCCATCCCCAACCTCCTTAAAGGTGGGAAAAGTTCCTCGCTGAGGGGTGAGCCCGGTACAGGATTGTATATTGCTTGCATCCCACAAAATTTTTGGAGGATCTACCGGTCAACGCTCAAAATCTCACCCAACATTCACAACCCCCAACATGATCTGAGTGATCTGTCCATCCCTGAGCAGACTCAGTATCTGTGGGGAGGGCTTAGAGTTCAGCTTTCTCGGGGTTTGGGTAGGTAGGGGGGGAAGGTCATTTACCAAAAAATGGCCTTCAACCTCCTCGCAAGATTCCTGATAAACTTTTTCCTTGTCCCTTCTCAGCAGGTCCGAGCCCTATACCCCAAAAGAGTGTGAAACCCCTGATTTGCCTTTTAGCCAAGCCATGCGACACACTTCAGTGGCCCCAATGTCTCCAGGAAGATGGAATTCTGCAATGCCCTCGGGGTACCCCAATGGACCCTGCGCTGCTGTGATTTTTTTGAGCTTAAAATATCCCAAAAGCAAATGGGGCCATCAGGTTATCAAGTTCTGTTAATCGCAGGACTGACATGGTGAACCCATGGGCCAAAATCCCCCTCCATCTCTGTCCAAATGAAACCCTTTGAGGGCCACTGGGGGCAGGGATTTTTAAGTGGACCCATAGGGTACCACAACCAGCCTTTTGTCAGTGTCACAGGCTCGGCACTCTGGTAAACCCCGCAGTTCTGAGGATCTTCCTTGTGTGCTAACAGAATGTGGTCAATCTCCTTGGCCCCTAACCCATACCACTATACCATGTCCAGCGATGGGGTTGGAGAGCTGTACCAGGGGCCGAGATCCTCATTTTTGGGACCTGCAAAATCCCGGAGGAGGGTGTTCTCGCTGCTGAAAAAACCTCCCAGCCATGAGGGCCGACAGGACTCATAGCCAGCCGTCACAGCCGGATGGCGCATTGAGTCGCCCAGAACAAACGAATATCTCCCAGGGGCAATTGAAATTTGGGATAAACGCCGATGCAAAAATCAATAGGATATAACGCAATAAAAGACATGAAGCCAGAAGCATGCTTAAATCAATGCCCTGACACGCTCTCAACTTGGCCCCTTCAACTACCAGGGCTGAAGTCGGCTGGAATGGTATGGCACTCGCTGCAACCCGACCAAATAGGGTTTACCCCCCATTACCAGGTCTCCCCCTCCCAGAGGGCAGCCACCCCAAATCCAAATGTTCCTTTCCCCCCAAAAATAGAGGGAACCGTCATCCTGCCAAAGGACCAGATTTCCAAACGCCTACCCGGTAGCTCGCCCGAGGTTAAGCCTCAGGGGGTCACTCTGGTGCAGGGACCCTGCCACTCCCAAGTCTGTCCCCAAAAAAAAATGGGGCGGGGCTGTGGGGTTCCCAGGGGTTTGCCCACAAGCTTCATGATGGGTTTTCGCTTTTCCAGGCACAAAGGGGGTAAGTAACTCCTTCTCATCCTGCCCCCGACTTTGCCCTCCCAACGGACCCCTAGCCCCCCGGGTTGCTGGGGGGAGGGCGCCTCCTCCCCCCGCATACCTTTACTTTAGACGTCGCCCCTGTTAAAAACACACTATTTATATAATATATATTATTTTATATATTAAAATATATATATTTTAAATATATAATATATATATATATAATATATATATTTTTTATATTATATATATTTTGTTGTGTGTGTGTGGTGTGTGTGGTTGGTGTGTGTGTGTGTTTTTTTTGTGTACGTATTAATTTTTATATATATATATATATATATTTTTTAATATTTACTATATACATATAAAATATATATATATATATTATATTATATATAATATGTGTGTGTGTGTGTTTGTTGTTGTTTTGTGTGTTTTGTTGTTTGTGTGTGTGTGTGTGTGTGTGTGTATATATATATATATAATTATTATTATATATATATATATTATATTGTTTAAAATATAAATTTATTATACGCATACATACATAATACATACATACATATAATAATATCTATATATTATAATATATATATATATATATATTTAAAATATAAATTAAATTTTATTTAATATATGTATATTATTATGATTTATATTATATATATTATATATATATATATAATAATTGTTTTTGTTGTGTGTGTTGTGGTGTGTGTGTGTGTGGTGTGTGTGTGTGTGTGTGTGTGGTGTGTTTTAATATTATATAGAAATTATTTAACATATTCATATATATATATTAATATATATATATATATATATATATATATTAATAATATTTATATTATATATATTGTGGTGTGTGTGGGTTTCGTTTGTGTTGTATAAATATAATATATATTATAATATATGATATAATATATATATAATATATATTATATTATATTATATATATATTATACAATATACATTATATATAATATAATTTAAATATAATATGATATATATTATATATATATATAATTAATTTTATATTAATATATTATATATTAATTTTGGTGTGGTGTGTGTGTGTGTGTGTTGTGTGTGTGTGTTGTGGTGTGTGTGTGTTTGTTGGCGGTTTTGGGGCGTGCGTGCGTGTGTGTGCGTTGTGGCGTGTGTGTGTGTGGTTTGTGTGTGTGGTGGTGGGGGTGTGTGTGTGTGTTGTGTATGGTGTGTGTTGTGTGTGTGTTTGGTGTTGGGTGTTGTGTGGTGTGTGTGGGGTGTTTGTGTGTGTGTTTTGTGTGTGTGTTTGTTTTTTTTGTTTGTTGGTTTTGTTTTGTGTGTGTGGTGTTTTGTGTTGTTTTTGTTTGTTTTTGGGGTTTG